>NC_142952.1:15056254-15106254 GCF_046866305.1 Octopus bimaculoides
CATAAATGTTCATGTTCTGAATATTTTCACTTTTGGTTTTTTCTCTACATATATCATTAAAAAAAACACCACCACCTACATTTACATGTATATATGTACATTTTATATATCAAGACCAAGTGTGATTATTGTTTATTTGCATCATTATCGCTATACATACATATATATAGGCACATACATACGTACAAATATATATATTCTTCTATTCTTTTATTCATTTCAGCTATACAGCCACGGTCATGCTGGAGCTATATGTATCTTTTTTACTTGTTTCAGTCATTAGACCCCAGTACTTATTTTTTTTTAAGCATGGCATTTATTCTATTAGTCACTTTGGCCAAACAGCTGAGTTTCAGGGATGTAAACACACCAACACTGGCTATGAAGTGAGTGGTGGTAGGGGACAAACACAAGCACAAAGACATATATATATATATATATATATATATATATATATATATATACACACACACACACTCATACACACATCCATACATACATATAAGTACACATGCATACACATATATATTCACATACTTACATATATGTATACATATAAATACATAATACATATATTTGCATATATATATATATGCATATATATACACGCAGGCATATGCATGCAAACATATTTACACACACATGCACACACACACACACACACATCTCAAATAATTAATCCTTTTTTAAGTGACAAATGGTACAAAGCAAGAATGTGTGTTGGCACCAGTATTATTTGCTTTATTCTCTGCAGCTATGCTAGAGTATGTCTTTGTTGATGATCCCTGTGTAAAAATTGCCCCTCTGGTGGCATCTTCAATCAGCACCATATTAAGCAAAAAGAAAGAAAAAAACGAAAAAAAAAAAAAAAAAAAGGTCTTCCTTTCAAATTACCAGAGACTTATTTTTTTACAGATGACTGTGCACAGTTTGCTAATTCCCTTGAAGATATTCAACAGATTGTCAATATATTTATTGCAGCAGTCAGATGTTTTGGCTTCACCATAAGCACAGAGAAGATAGAGCTTCTGTTGCAGCCACATTCTGGCAGTAATCAAGGTTATGCCTAGAGTGTGTCTTGAAGGTAAAAGTAATAAGACAGTTAATGCTTTCATTCATCTTCACTCCACAGTGACCAATGATGCTAAGCTTGATAAAGAGATTAAAACATGAAGAGGAAGAGCAAACTCTATAAGAGGCTTTGGAATATCTGTGAAGGTGTTGGTGTACCATAGAAAGTGTACAAGTACATTATAAAACTTACCTACTACTTAAACATTTGTGGCATGATGTTTATCTGATTTATGACTCCTACAAGGCAGAAAGGATTTATTTACCAAAGAAAACTGAAGCAGGATTAATTGGTCAGTTACGGGCCAATATAAATCCTGAATGTAGATGGCAAGATTTACATGGGCTTACTTGCTAAAAGAACAGCTACATGTCTATACAAAATGATGGCTAGGCTGGAAGGCTGGACTTCCTGATGTGTCAAACACACATTTCAATCTGGGATGCAATACAAGACACTGTGAAGAATATAAGGGATTTGAATGTAGGGTGTAATCTGGCAAATGATTATGGTTCTGTACCACACAAACTGGTGACAGAAACAATAGATTTTTTGGATGCCGAAGAGGATCACAGATTTGATGAAGTGTAACTGCAACAGTATCTGAGTGTGGTTTACAACAGACTGGCAATGTCTTGGAATTGTTGTAGGCTGCACAATATCAGTTGTGTGGTTTTTACATGTCATGGAGATGCTATTTAGATCAGCAGACTAAGAAGGCAATTGTGGATGGCATAACAACACTGACAAAGGAACCAAAATGGTATGCAAATAGTTCTAGGAAGACTGGATGAACTATTTACTTGATCAAAAGTACAGTTTAAAGCAAATAGTTCTAGGAAGACTGGATGAACTATTTACTTGATCAAAAATACAGTTTAAAGCAAGAAAGCCAAGCAGTCTGACATCTGTCAAAGGTTGGCAGAAGCAAGTGAAGTTCAAAATAACAGGGGAAACCATGCCAATAGTTAAAGGCTAACCCATGTAGGTTTAAGACTATGGCACACTGAGTCTTTGTTGAGATAATGGCACAAGCTGAAGATAAGTTAAAAGCAACAAGTCAAAACTACTTGGCAAATATAAGATTTGGTGCTTGCAGTTTGATCTATACCACCCACCCCACATCTTGCTTGCTCCCCCCCCCCTCCCGCTTGTATGCAGAGTAACACTGTCTAAAGCAGAGATCATGGAATAAAAATGCAATATTTACACCAGGAAATGGCTTGATCTACCTCAAATGATTAACAGATCAGCACAGTACTGAAAGAGAGGGTTTCTTCAACCACTTATAACATCAATTGAGATCTACAAAGCTGGAATGGTGTAAACAGTCCAATGTTGTAGAATTTCAAGACAATTTGTCAGATATCAAAACTGCAAGAACACGGCATACAGAGAAAGAAACTACTGACATACCAGAATTACTTGAACGTCAAGACATAGTGGGAGTGATTAATAGTGACTAGAAAGGTATTGGCTGTAATCGACTTAAACAATTTTCAATAACGACACGGAGGGAACACAGAGCTGTGTTAAGTTAGAGAAGCAGAGAAAAGGAAACTGCATTCGATTCAATGCCCCCAGCAAGGACAGATTACCAAAGGGGGAAGAAGAATCTATTGACATGCTAGCATACAAGATATAGTGGGAATAATTAAAAATGACCAGAAAGGAAGAAGGTTATTGAAAGAAAAGTTGGTTGGAATATGATCTGGAGGTGAAGCACATCGTGGCTGAACTTCCACTTTTGAGATGTCTATGATGTATTACCAGCCTCTGTTCAATCTGCTGAGATGGAAAATGGTAAATTTTCCAAATGTAGATGCAGAAAAGTTGGGACACTACAGAATATATCATCTAAGTGCTCAATGGCACTGGACAGGTATATGTGGAGACACAATGAGGTTCTCAAAATTCTCCATTGTGTTGTCAAGAAGCAGATGGAAATGACCAATGATAGCAAGAAACCACAGAAGAATGGCAGTAAATGGTTTATCACATATAGTTAGTCAGGGCCAAGATGGTTACCCAAAACGGGAGAAAGCTGTAAAGCTGTGATTGATGAAAACTGGGATGGAGTTTGGGAGGTGGCAGCAACTCTTTTAGGGGTTGCCTGTTTGTTCGGCAGTGAATTATCTCCCTTCGATTGCCCCTTGTCTTTTTTCAAATCACCTGGGCTCATTCAAAATTCACATCAAATGCAGTTACTAAAAACTCTTTTGTGGATGTTCCAGCTTACAAAATGGCAAAAGAAATGTAATATTTTGGTCAAGAAATACTGGGTAGCTGACTTTCAATAGGCTCTTTGTGTTTTTCTTATTTATAATATCTTTATTACTGGTTGAACTTCATATCTCACACATACACAGTGTATAGGGAGAGGTGTAGCTGTGTAGTAAGAAGTTTGCTACCCAACTGTATCGTTTCAGGTTCAGTCCCATAGCATGTCACCTTAATTAATTGTCTTCTACTATAGCCCTGAGCCAACCAAAGCCTTGTGAGTGAATTTGTAGACAAAAACTGAAAGAAAAGTGTGTGTGTGTGTGTGTGTGTGTGTGTGTGTGACTGACTGACTTCTGCCTTCTTATAAATGAATGTCATTTACATGCAAGCGGGAACCTTCATTCTGTGAAAACATGTCTGGTCATGGGGACAGGAAGGGCACCTGGCTATAGAAAATTTGCCTCAACAAATTCTGTCCAACACATGCAATCAAACAACAATGAAGACATTATATATCTCTCTCTCCCTCTCTCTCAATACATATATATATATATATATATATATATATATACTAACTGTTGAATAACCTATTTTGAATACCTGACTGTGAGCAAACCAGTAAATGTCTGAAGAAATCCCTTACTAATTACCAATATATATATATATATATATATATATATATATACTATATTTTGAAACAATAGCATGAAATTTAATATCAAAAAAATTTCTCACAAAGATACATGTGTCTAAAATAATATTGTATTAAAAATATATGTAAATATATGAAACATGGCAGTTTAAAAATTTGTTAATTAATGCATCATATGATCGTTTCACGAAAGTATTATCGTTATAATGGAATCCATTGTTGATACACATTGATAAACAATACTTCCGCTCGTCAGAGATGGAGAAAATAAAGTTTTTATAATATATCACCACATGTTTAACAGATCATCAATTAAAATATCCTTCTCAACAACACCAAACATAGGATCTATTATTGCCAGTTCTAATAGAAGAAAAATTAATAAATATAAAAATAGCTTTAGTAATAACAGCAATGACAATACTAATAATGAAATAAACAGTAGCACTAAGATTCCAGATAATGCTCAAAATACTTGTTGGCACTCCATTGCTTACGACGTCGAGGGTTCCAGTTGATTCGATCAACGGAACAGCCTGCTCGTGAAATTAACGTGCAAGTGGCTGAGCACTCCACAGACACGTGTACCCTTAACGCAGTTCTCGGGGACATTCAGTGTGACAAGGCTGACCCTTTGAATTACAGGTACAACAGAAACAGGAAGTAAGAGTGAGAGAAAGTTGTGGTGAAAGAGTACAGCAGGGTTCGCCACCATCCCCTGCCGGAGCCTCGTGGAGCTTTAGGTGTTTTCACTCAATAAACACTCACAACGCCCGGTCTGGGAATCGAAACCGCAATCCTATGAGCGCGAGTCCGCTGCCCTAACCACTGGGCCATTGCGCCTCCACGTTCAAAATACTAGAACACAACCAATGAACGCGATGTGCTGAGAAATTTCTCCAAATCTTGAGAATAATCAGTTTGTCACACATGAGGAGGTGATAGAGGCTATAGTGGACTGCAGCAGTGGTAAGGCGCCAGGCCTCAATGGTCTACCGTACGAACTATATAAGAGTATGCCAGGCTTGTTCGGGCACATACTGGCTAGTGTTTACGCAAACTGGCTGCAGAATGGGTTAATCCCCGATCTGTGTGCCGGGAAGAGGTGACGCTGGTCAGGAAGGACCCAGACAAGGAGGATAGTATAGATAACTTTAGGCCCATCACTCTGCTGAACGCAGAGATGAAGATTTTGGCTAAGGTGTTGGCAAAAAGATTGACATGTGTCGTGGGTGGCCTGATTGGGGAAGCACAAACATGTGCGATCCCTGGTAGAACCATTCAGGATAATCTTCATCTTATATGCTACACCATAGAAGGGTTTGGTAATAAATCTGGTAAGGGCGAGGCACTGGTTTATTTAGACCAAGCTAAAGCATTCGATAGGGTAGACCATCGCTACCTGATATCTGTTCTCGTGCGGTTCAGACTAGGTCTTGGCTTCCTTAGGTGGATCATACAGTTGTATGACAATATCAACTCAATCGTTCGGGTGAACGGCTTTCTCACAAAGCCATTCTGTATCAAGCGTTCGGTTCGCCAAGAATGTCCACTCTCACTGCTTTTGTACATGATGGCCCTTGAGCCGTTGCTGTGAAGGCTGAGTGGCATCCTGACGAATCCAGGTGGTGGAGGATCGGTTTCAGCTTACGTGGACGACATCACTATCATCAGGACCAAGATGTAACACCTACAGAAAGTAGGCGAGACCATCATGGCTTACAAGACGGTGGCAGGAGCAAAGATTAACTGGGAAAAATCAGTCGGCTTGCAACTTGGCACCTGGAGGGGTGAGTTGATGCCTTTGAATAGCGTTGTGGGACACTGGACGGAGGCTGTTAGGAATCTGGTCTGGCCCGGATCTCCAGATAGAAAAGAACTGGACTGAGGCAGCGAGCAAGGTGAGCCTCAAAGTCAAGACCTAGTCTTGGCAGTGACTATCCTTGAAAGGGAGGGCGGCGGTGTCCAATGTGTTTATCACATCGGTCATCGTTTACCACCTAACTGTTGTTCCTTGTCCAGATTCGTGGTTGGGCAAGTTGGAGAGGCAGATCTTCCACTTTTTGTGGAAGAGCTCCGGTCTACTTGTGAGGTGTTCTATCTGCTGTCAAAAACCGTTAAAGGGTGAGTTAGGGATGCCTTGACTGTTGATGCGCAAACATGCATTAAGGTTGAGGCACCTCTGGCTTTACCTGGATGGTGAACGGGTGTGGTCTCCACTTGCAAAACGGATGTTCCCCAGGTTCACTAGTTTTGGTGGAAGAGAAAACTGGTTTCATCGAAGATCGAAGTTGGGTACAAGTTATACAGAGTGTCGCAAGGCTCTCCTCCATTTCTGCAACTCGGGCAATGCCAGTGGTTTGGGTACCACCATGGTTTTCTATAGTAGGTTGGTAGAGGCTGGAAACGATGATGCCCTGGGGAGGACCCTGGGTCTTGATGATAATCAGTTGGACAGTCTGTTCCGCAGAACATTCGGGCCAAAGACACTGGATAATTTCAAAAGGTCTATGGCCTGGCAGTGTTACCAAGGAGCCCTACCAGTTCAGGATAAGCTCACTAGACACAGTCATCCTGGCCCATCGGCCTGTCCAAGATGCGGGCGGGATGAGGAAACTGTCCCACATGCTATTGTTCAGTGTCCAGGTGTGTCAGAATTGTGGGCTTATACAGAACACCTTTTGTCAGATGTGAGGAAAGTACAGCTATCGTCTGTGTCAATTTTAAAAACTGACCCACCAGATTTCCTTACGGAAGAAGGTAAGAATTGTTTTCTCGTGGTAGTAGCAATCGCAAAAAGAGGTGATTTGGAAGTCGAGGGTGAAAGGAGTAATGACAGGTAGCTTCGTCTCCGGCCTCACATTGGTGAAGGCCTTCATCTTTCATCTAAAAAGGAAAGTGGGGCTATAGAGAAGGTGCCTGTCAGTGAGAATGTATAAAAATAGATGGGTACGTGTAGCACGAATGTTGGTATGAAAGACTCTGCATGAACACGCTATAAAGGTTACCAGAAGGTGTCAGTAGAGAAACAGGGTTCACGGGGTCGGGGCGCTAACCTGTTTTAATACCTGATTTTTTGTCTTTTATTGTTTTGTAATTGTCTTTTGTCTATCATACGATTATCATTTTTGCGCATCTTAAAATCTTATAACCATCCGTATGTATCTGACCCCAACCAGGCTGCATTGTCCCCTCTATATGTCTCCTTGTGGGAAATAAAGAAATAGCTTATATAAAATTGTCATGCCTCAGATTACTGAGATGAACTTACCAAGGATATATATACAAACTTTAAATTTTTTTACCAAAGTCTACCTGCATAAATCAAAACTAGTCATGGATTACTGAGATGAACATACCAAAGCTATATATACAATCTTTAAAATTTCATACAAAAGTCTACCTGCATAAATCAAAACCAGTAAATTTTAATCTATTTTTCAAAAATACTTCTTCATATATTTTTCTAATTTTAAAACAACATTCAATATATTATAAAAATGTTATCTTCTCCATCTCTGACGAGCGGAAGTATTGTTTATCAATGTGTATCAACAATGGATTCCATTATAACGATAATACTTTCGTGAAACGATCATATGATGCATTAATTAACAAATTTTTAAACTGTCATGTTTCATATATTTACATATATTTTTAATACAATACTACTTTAGACACATGTATCTTCGTGAGAAATTTTTTTGATATTAAATTTCATGCTATTGTTTCAAAATACAGTATATATAATCGCTCATATTAATGTCTAAATACTTTATAGTTTTAATATTTTTGACACTTATACAAAGAGCACTCATAAATTCAGTGTATAATATTCTAACAGAATATACATAATTAATGATATAGAATTTTGTCAGTGAACAGGTCACAGTCTCAAAGCAACGAAAGTATTTTGACAAATTAAATTTAAATGTTGAAGTGAATCTAACTGATTTTGTGTGTTATTTTAAATGGCTTATAAACACCTTCCACGCTGCAATTGTTTTCGTTCCAGCACACGATCTCAGATCAGGTCACTTGCTATGCAAGTGCATCTCCGATATATATATATATATATATATATATATATATACCTGAGTAAGTACATACATATAAAACAAGGTGGGGAAAATAGTACTTGAATACCAGAGGTAGAATAATATGCTTCATTATTAAAGCTGCAAAAGCATCACAAAAATATCACAAAAAACTGCTACTCCGAGTTTCATGTTCCCATTTGTTGGGCAGGTGTGATCACAAGTGCCTGACGAATGGGAGATATTTTTGTGATGTTTTTGCAACTTTAATAAAGTGTATATATAATACAGACATAAATTAAAGTGTGTGTGTGTGTGTGAAAGAGAGAGAGAGAGAGGTGGAGGGAGAGAGTGAGTGCAATGTAGTTAGCACAATAATTCATTAAGTTTATACCCGTATGAAATAGAGTTGAAGATTGAAGAATATTTTACTCAACCAAAGGCAAGGGAGATAACTCAAAGAATATTTGAAATAGATTGCCAAACCAGATTCCACACGTATGCATACACACTCACACATGGACATACACACGTAAAGCAATCTTTCTTCCCATGCATACGAAGAGTCGAATGTATAGAAGGGGATTTAATAAATTATAACCCTCACTGTTAGAATATAAATGATGGAAATAGAATTCAGAGCTATAGGTTTTCTTCAGCTATCCAAGAAATAAAGGAAGTCCAGGATTTAGTTCTGATAGCTGTGGAAGGAGCTAGCTGAAAGTTCAATTATTCTACAAGCAGGTGTCCAGGGTTCAGTTTAGCTACTCAAGAATAAGGGGGTCTAGGGTTAACTGTAGCTACCAATGGAAGGAGAGGTCTAACTACCAAGAAATGAAAGGGGCCCATGGTTCAGTTAAGCTAGCCAGGAGCGATAAGTGTTCAGTGTAGATATGGATCCAGAGTTTATTTGGTATGTAACTCAACTCATCCTGGACACTGATAAAATTTGATGTTTAATATGAAAACTCTTCAACTTATTTGAGATAAAGTGACAACCTCCTAACACTTTGTCAAATGAAATGTCATACTAAAGTGAAAGTGGGGTCAAAAAAAGAAATCGAAGGAATAGGTCTCTGTTGAAGTCGAGTCAAGAAAACCCAGCTGAGGTTATGAGAAAGGTTGCATTAGGGTCAAAGGAAATGGTCATGCAGTAATAAGGTCAACCTCAATTATATTGCTGACAACAAAGACGACAAATTAATAGAGTTCACAAACATATGCACACATTTGGAAATGTATGCAGATAGCTGGATTCACACACACAAACACATGTTGAGATCGATGTAACATAAATATTTCACACTAATATAGAATGAGCAAAATGAAATGCAAGTTCTGAGCCTAAGAATATATTAGAGCACTAATTAGCAAAATGTATTTATTCTGTTACTTAGTGTTCTAATTAGTGCAGAATTCAATGCAGAATTGAATACATATGATGTACTTAAAATCCACTAATTATGGTTTTGCTTTATGTTGCTTGTTTCAGAATCACTTGTATTTCCATTGTCACTTTTTCAATCATTGCTTTTCATCTGATTGCATTACTGCAATAGAACCGACTTTGTCTTTCATCCTTTCAGGGTCGATAAATTAAGTACCAGTTGTGTACTGGGGTCGATCTAATCGACTGCCCCCCATTCCCCCAAAATCTCAGGCCTTGTGCCTAGAGTAAAAAAGAACATCTTTGTATGTCTTTGGTCTCTGTGTCATTTCTTCTTTGTAAACACAATGTTGTCAAGTTTAACAAGCTACATTATCTTAAATCTTAGTTCACTTCTTATTCAGCTACCTTTTATTTCATATTCGTAGCAAACACTTCCCCCTAGAATATATCATCTCCACGTTTTTGCCTTCCAACACCTGCTTCTGGATTCACATTTGAAATGTGAAGGTGGAGAACAGTCATGGCAGTAGGCTGATGTTAAATGTTTCTCATTACTTGACATTGTGGTTATGAAGTGTAAAACATAATGAACAATTTGATAACGATGATAATGCTGAGTCAAACAGTAGGTATTCTAAGAGTTAATTAAAGCTTAGTTTAATTTATTATCCAAAGATATTTGAATATGAGCAAGGACTATTCTTTGAAGTATCCAAAATATTAAAGAAAAACAAAGAAAAACAGAATTTTTACTCAGAGTAAAGATGAAGCAGGTGTTATTTAGCAAGGAGAACTTTAAGAATCAGTTAGTCAAAAGGTGTAAAAACAAATTCCTCACAAATCAAGCTCCAACTCTGAAAATCAAAATTCTTTTCTTGCTGCAGTTCATGTTAAACATCAACCATTTCTTTGAACCAGTTCCGTATCCTTTGGTTATTATGCTTCTATCCACACGGCTCTCAGATTGTGTGAGTTCACTCATTTGACTTATTTTCTTCATTATTCAGTCACGAGGTGGAGGACCAAGAACTTTTAGTGAAATCAGTTTGGATATGTATAGGCAGGCTGAAAATATCAGATTTAACCCTTAAAATGTTGGAGTAGGAGCATTACGTCGCCATATGAGTTTTCTCCTCTCTCAATGTGACACAATAAACCTGCAGCTACAAGGGAGAAAACTCTACAGCGATATAATGGACTTAAGTGTGTTAAAGATTAACAAGGATAACAATAATTAGGTAAACCTTGATGGCTTTTATTTGTCGCTCCTGTGAAGGCTGGGAGCAGTGCAAAACTGTTTCTTTGATGTATAATGACTGAATCTTTATGCTGCTTTGGTGGGAATTAGGTCGTTATGTCCCCATAGATGGAATGATTGTGGTGTTCAAAGGAGGAGACAGAATTGGTACAGTGACAGAAGGTTTACTAAGTCAGAGGAGCAGAAGCCATTGCAGGAGAAGTAAAAGAGACAGAGCAAAAAAATAATAATAATTAGGTTTAGGTGATTGGGTATTTGCTAGGATTAGTATGGGACAATTGTGTAGCAACAGCATTGCCTCACATATGACAACATTACTACTAAGTGGAGTATATCAGTAATTAGGGCCTAATCAAGCGGAAATATTCCCTGATTCTGAAAAGGACATGTGATGTTTGGGATGCAATCTTTGCTATATTATATATTCAAGATTGCAACGTGAGATCAGATATTGTGAGGCTAAACATTTATAGATACCATCAGGGATTTACTGATTAACTGTCTGTGTGTAATACAAAAAAGAAACTGTTTTCTTAAATGTGTATTAATTGAACATTTGTGTTGGTTGCTCACAGATGAATGCCCTATTTAGAGGAGGATTTCAAAGTCTCTAATCACAGAAGAATGAGTCTGGCATGATGGAAGCCTATAAACAAGGTAACTTAGCTAGGAAGTCCTCATGCAAGTTGGAGGCTTTGCAGATGTCAATGGCAACAATATTGCTTTCAGCAAATTTCTCCTGGTAGGGCTCTTTGGAAAATGTAATGAGAAAGGAGAAAAACCTCGGAATAAATTGGTCCATGGAAACTGCATCAAGAAAGGAGAATATCATGGAAAAGCATGCCTATGGAAACTCTATTCAGAAGAGATCTTTGGCAGAGTTTGTTAATGGAAACTTTATTGAGAATAGACATTGAAGATGATATTTCCAATTTCTAAATTTTGGATATGACAGTACTAGAAGTGTGATTGGTAGGGTGAAAGAGTTTACTTTTCTTGGGAATAAAACATATTGCCATGTGTTTTAATAAGCTGGGATATTCCACAATGTGTGAGAGAGAGAAAGATTGAACAGTTTAGAGAGGGTAAGATCTAGTTTGGGTACACACTATTTGAGGCCCTGTCATTGATACAAAGTTCCTTCATAATAAAAACCTCCCTGCTGGTGACGGTGACTTCATTAAGGTGTTACAACTGCAAGTAGACCATCAAAAAGGGATCTATTACTAAGGTGATAAAAGGCTATGGTAAGCTACGTAACAATGCTTACAAGAACATTGCATAGCAAGTTACTCAAAGATCAGCAGAGAAAAGCCTTGAGAACATTTTTTAAAAGTGTGTTGCTGATGGGAAAAACTCGTTTGCATATAAAAGTTGGTGTTTCTTTTAACAAGGTCGGGCTCAGAACTTTTGAATCAACCCCTAAATATTGACACATAAACATCCATCATTTAGATTAGTAGTATATTACTTGAGCAGATCTTTCTACAGATATTATAGCCCACACATACGTCTGTGTACATGTGTGTCATCACTGATATAATATATTCTATATTCATATACACAATTTACAACTGAGATCAGAGTGATGTATATTATTTGCTAATTTCTCTCTCTCTCACTCATTTTCCCTCTCTCCACACTAACATACATGAGATCACTATATTTATTCATACATTTATACACACACACACACATATGTGTATATGTGTGTGGATGTGTGTATTTGTATATATGTGCATATATTTGTATATAAGTATATATATCTGTGTGTGTGTGTGTGTGTGTAAACACATATTGCCCCTGAGTTTGAAACAGAACACTGGTAGAAAACTGAAATTGTGTAAAATGTTTACAGACAACAAGGATGATGATGATGATAATGATGTTGATGATGGTGATGATAATAAAACTGTACAGAATAAAAAAAACAAAACGGTGAAGATGAGTGAGTGTGCGGCAGATTATGACATCATTTCAGCTGAAGTATAGCCACCATCAAGGTTGATACAATAAGAAGGAACACATTGTGGATATTGCAATCTCACAGTTTAAAACATACTATTCATTATAGGGAGATGGCAGTTAACTCTTCTGATTGTCATTTAATTTACATCATTGAAATTGTCAGTGAAAAATAGTTTTGTCGTTTCAGATCAATATAATCACTACCCAAAACAGACACCACAAACACACATGCACACACACACATGCACATTCAGACACTCACATGCACTTGAATCAATGAAAGAGCTTCTTGGTAGCTGCTCACTATACTCAATATAAGAGCTAAATCTCCTTCTAGCATCTTTAGAATGGAGATCACATTTTTTTTCTTTTTTCTTTTAAGGATATCTTGCATCATAAATAAATACAGAATAAAGATCAACAATATAAAGAGGATGGCCACAATATATACACTGATCAAATAAGGGAATTCAATCCAAACTGACATGCTGGACCTCTTATATTTGCATATTCAGGGTGACGGGCCCCGTGAATTACTGCTAAACATTATATCAGCACCACTATGTTAAACAGCAATAAACCTTATACATACCTCACTCACACGCAATCATTATCATTATTATTATGATATCTATGAGTTCCACGTTTCTGATTGAACAATTGGAAACATAAAACAGTTATGACTGAAGAAGCTTTGGCTTCTAATAAAACAGGCACGCTATTTTAAATTCTGAGCACTTGCCCCATTTGTAAATGCAAATAATCAATCAATCCAGATACATACATACATACATATATATATATATATATGTATGTATGTATATATATTACACACAGACACACACTTATATACAAAATAGAATACAGTTAAATAAAACAAGTCCTTGAACTGGAATCCAGTCTTATAGTCAGGAACAAATATAATTTTTGATTTTGTTTTTGCAATACAGCCCATCTTGTCTTTTTTTTTTTAATTCTTTTTTCTGGGGGGTTAGGGCTTTCAGCTGCTTCCAGAAATAAGTTAAATGGTAGGAAAATTGAAGAAAGACTCTCTCAAAAATTCTTTATGAATGGTGAGTAGACTTTGGTGAGCAATGAGAGAATTGCTAGAAATTATAAAGTAGTGAAAATGATTTTAGTAAAATGCAAGGAGGTGATGGTGGTGGTGGGTATTTTTTTAGCCTTATTCTAGAACTAAGGCACTGTTTAAGAAAATGTTCATAGTGATTTCGGAATCAGTGTCATTACCTTTACTGCTGCCATCTGGTAGTTCCCGTCGTCCTGGCAACAGGAACACTATTGATGTGGCAATGAGTACATGCCAGATGCTGTGAACATATTTATAATTTGTTTCGGTCTCAAACAGTGTGAACAAAAGAAGGCCCACCAGAGCCAGTAGCACTCCGGGTAGTAAGCAGAAGACGTATCGACGCCACGTTGGGTAACAATGATGCCTCAATCGACATTGGTAACCCTGAAATGAAGGAGATTGTAAACACTTTTAAAAATATGTATGTATGCGTGTGTATGTATGTATGCATGCATGTGTGTGAGTGTATACACTAAATATACTAATATATATATGCATATGGATGAGGACAGCTGTGTGAAGAAGTGTCACACCCTAACAGTGAAGGGAACCTGTGGAAAAGGTAGACCCAGGAAGACATGGAATGAGGTAGTGAAGCACAACCTTCAAACATTGGGCCTCACAGAGGCAATGACAAGCAACCAAAACATTTAGAGATATGCTGTGCTTGAGAAGACCTGGCAAGCCAAGTGAGATCATAGCCATGGCCGATGCCAGTGTCGCATAACTGGCCTGTTTAAAAGCACCCTTCAATCATTGGGCAATATGCTGTGCTTGTGTTAAACCAAGTGAAATCGTAGTTATGGCCGATGCCAGTGCCACCTGACTGGCACCTGTGCTGGTGGCATGTAATAAGCACTGTTCAAGCGTGGTTGATGCCAGTGGCACATAAAATGCACCATTCAAGCGTGACTAATGTCAGTGCCTTCTGACTGGCACCCGTGTCGGTAGCACACAAAAAGCACTATTCAAGCATGACCAATGCCAGTGCTGCCTGACTGGCTCTCATGCCAGTGACACATAAAAGCACCCACTACACTCACAGAGTGGTTAGCATTAGGAAGGACATCCAGCTGTAGAAACCTTGCCAAATCAGATTGGAGCCTGGTGTAGCCTCCTGGCTAGCCAGTTTGCAGTCAAACTGTTCAACCCATGCCAGCATGGAAAGCGGACGTTAAACGATGATGATGATGATATATACATCAGTCAGTCTACAGAGACTACAGGCCAAGACCAAGGTGGAAGAAGACTCAATGCATGACTTCCTGTCTACAGATGACTGCACACTCAACGCTGCCACAGAGGGTCATATGCACCAGAGCATGAACAGCTTTCCCACTGTCTGCAACAACTTTGACCTCACAATCGGTACTCAGAAGACAGAGGTCAGGTACCAACCTGCCCCACAAAAGCTGTTTGTGGAACCAACTATCATTGTTGAAGGGGAAACCCTGAAGGTCATTGATAAGTTCATGTACCCCGATAGCACACTCTCCAGATCTGTGAATATTACACTGATAATTCCTAATTAGAAGGCAGTAATCCTGAGCAGCAATAATTGACAAAATACAGTTAAACAAGACACAAAACTGCTAAAAGCTATTTACTTACCCAAGATAAGAAGACCATTCCTATACCAAGTACTAAGGGAACAACATTTAAAAGTAAACTATGTTTGTCATAGTCAACAGCTAATGCCAAGAACAAGGCACCCATCACATCGAATATTGTCCGAAGTTTATCAGGCAGGCGAGCCATGGCCATTAATGTTACCCATACTGCCATATAGCTACCAAGAAAGTCACTGAAGCTCAAAACATCATATTTCATCATACAATATTGGTACAAGTTGCTGGCATCACATGCGTGGTACACCTGGAATAAAAAGAAGAGTTACAACGTTAAACAGGAGTGTGAGTTCTTCTTTTACAGTTGAGATGAAGGTATAAATTTACCTAGATTAGAGAGGGTAGTTGTTGTTAGCACTCCATCACTTACGACGTCGAGGGTTCCAGTTGATCCAATCAACGGAACAGCCTGCTCGTGAAATTAACGTGCAAGTGGCTGAGCACTCCACAGACACATGTACCCTTAACGTAGTTCTCGGGGATATTCAGCCTGACACAGTGTGACAAGGCTGGCCGTTTGAATTACAGGCACAACAGAAACAGGAAGTAAGAGTGAGAGAACGTTGTGGTGGAAGAGTACAGCAGGGTTTGCCACCATCCCCTGCCGGACCCTCGTGGAGCTGTAGGCGTTTTCACTCAATAAACACTCACAATGTCTGGTCTGGGAATCGAAACCGCGATCCTATGACCGCGAGTCCGCTGCCCTAACCACTGGGCCATTGCGCCTCCACAGAGAGGATAGTAGTAGTAGGTAAATAAGTAAGTAAAATCCCTAGTTGGTGACTGCAGTGGGAGGCTGTCCTCTCAACCAATACGATGTTGTAGGTGCTGCTGGATGACAGACTTTGGTGATGATGTTATTCCACACTTTCCAATCCATAGAACAAACCAAATAATGTACCATGCTTATGGGTTCACAAAACAATGATTATAAGAAAGCCGGAACTCATGAAATAACAGTGATCAATGCAATTACTGAAACTAAGATGATGATCTTACAAATACAAATTTATTTTTTACATTACATATCCTGTGGTCTGGTTGACCGTTGGGGCACCACTGATGACTTTGCAACCAGGATTGTTTTGGCCATCAAGGAGGTTATTACAAGTTCAAATATGCTTGGGGCACATTCAAGCCCATAACAAAGCCATTCACTGTGTTTTGTCATGGAGAAAATTTCTCGCTGTTAGAAGAAAATGGAGTGTTTTCTCCATGACAAAACATAGTGAATGACTTTCTTACGGATTCAAATATGTCCCAAGCATATTTGAACTAGTAATAACCTTGTGTTTATTACACATCACTGCTTAGCGCTGCCACCCCAATGATCTTACAACCTTTTTTTAATTTTTAAGTAGTAAAAATAATATTTTGAAAAATTTAAAAGAGCAGCAATGAAATTTTAAAAGATTAATGATTGTAGCAAAATTTGAACTCAGAACAAATATCTTCACCTAACTATCAGCAATTCTGGTTTAACTCAGAACAAGAAAAAGATGTTTTTTTTGGTATTAATCAGTAGAAAAAGAGCAGCACCAAATTTTCCAAAATTTATCCAAAACTAGTGAGGAAAAAAGGAGGAAGATCTCAGTAGCCTCACACTGAAGGGAGATCTTATTTAAATATTTGTAACAGAGTGGATTCCACTAAGACACCTAAGAGTAGTAATGTGATGATGCTGAACCGTTATGATAAAAACCCATCCACAATGTCATTGATTCTATGGTACAAACTTTGTTTTAAAGTGACGTATGATGATGATGGTGAATGATGATGACCTAAATTAAAACTGTTCATCAAACTTTCATGGTAATTTATGTTCCAAATTCCAGACTAATAAAGACAAAATTTAATTTCAAAATTTACTTTCAAAATTAATTGAAACGAAGACAGTGTATTTCACTAGAAATACGATAACAAAACAGTTAAATTATGTGACAGATTAAGTCTAACACCCAAAACTGTTGAAATGAAATAATTTGTGATGTTGTGTAAAATAACAGAAACAAACTAAGAAGTAAAAGGTTATACTTACTGCTGAGAAGAACATTGTGAAGATATATACAACCCCTTCAAGGTAAAAGCGTCGGTAGAAAGCCAAGATGATAGCTGGGATGAAGAATCCATTACTGAGGGTTAACAACATTACCGCCAACAGTTCCAAACTATCAGAGTTGGCATCAGTGTCATCAGTACATACATAACCTTTCCATCCTGAAACAATAACAAAATGGGGTACTTAAAAGAGGATGCATCCACTATCCACTAACTAGACTGTTCTATACAATGACAGTCGTAAGAGTAACAAAAATAACAACAAAATCTAATGCTGGCACAGAGGCCACAAATTTGAGCAGAAGGATATAGGTGATTAGACTTGAACAGATACTTTCATCTGTGAACCGCAGACAAATAAAATCAAATTCGGCTTTCGCCAGATTTGAACTCAAGAAGCAAAAAGCAAACCAAATAGCACAAGGTGTTTGTTTGTCATTCAAAATTTGTGATACAGAATCCTACAAATTTAAATAGCGGGAATATATGGCCTCATGACTGGCATGAACTGATTAGATTTTGGGATCAATCCAGTACCAGACAAGGATTCTGGATTATTTTTCCTGTTTTTTTACTTAATTTTTGAGAGCAGTCGGGTTCATTTTTAGTATTCTCGTTTGTGAAAGCAGTCAAGTTTATTTCAGATATCCTCATTCTAAAAATCATCTCTGGCTAATCGTTCAGAGGACATTGGTGTTGCCTTGGCGGAGGTTTGTGCTCTCTGAGTGCTCTTGTTCATATTGTTTTGAATTAAACATGCATTTTCTCATAGGCTTGAGATTTCAATGATATGATTGTTTATTTTACAATGACATTGTAGGGTAGGTGTGAAAGGCAGGATCTGGCTAGTTTGAACATAAAACAGGGAAAATATATACTAAAGGGTTAAGCAATAACAGAAAAACAGACAGAACTTACCAGCAAAACATCGACATGCACTAAATACAAATAATCCACTAATGTATTCAGCACAGTGACCATAATGGCCACATTTTTCATTTAAACATCGAGATTGAATGATAGTGAAACGTGCAGTTGGAAATGTATGACATGGCTCCACAGTCCTGAAAGTAGAAGAATACAAGAGCTGATTCAGTAATAGCGAGTCAAAACATATTGATTTCAAATTTTGGCACAAGGTCAGTACTTTGCGGGAAGGGAATAAGTTGATTATATCAACCATAGTGTTTAACTGGTATTTATTTTATCGACTCCAAAAGGATGAAAGGCAAAGTTGACTTCATCGGAATTTGAACTCAGAACAGAAGGATGGATGAAATGCTGCTAAGCATTTTGACCGGCGTGCAAATGATTTTGCCAGCTCGCTGCTTTAGCATTGAAAATATTTAGAATTTTGTTACACAATGTAGGGTGGATTGTATTTTAACTTTCTAGGGGCCAGATAACTGGCATTCCAACAGTTACGACAATAAAGGTTCCAGTTGAGCCAACCAATGGAACAGCCTGCTCATGAAGTTAATGTGCAAGTGGCTGAGCACTCCACAGATACGAGTACACTTAATATAGTTCTCAAGGAGATTCAGCATGACACGGAATGTGACAAGGCCAGCCTTTTGAATAACAGGTACAACTCATGTTTGACAGCTGAGTGGACTGGAGCAACATGAAATAAAGTGTCTTGCTCAAGGACACAACATGCTGCTAGGAATCAAACTCACAACCTCTTGATTGTGAGCCAATTATCCTGACCACTAAACCATGAGCCTTCACAGAGGCCAGATATGGAAAGAGATACAATGTCTAAATAAGTGGCTCTCAATTGGGGTCTGTATGGCCCTTGGGGATCCATATAAGATTTTCTTGTTAAAATTAATGTGCAATAAATCACTTAAATTCCTTCTGCAATACACAAAATATTAAAATTTCTTTTACAAAATTCCTGATAATATTTAATTATAAAAATACAGTAAGATTCCATTTTTATATAATTTGAATAACTATGGAGGTCCAGTAGAATAAAATAGGAATCAGGGGTCCATAGGCAAAAAATGATTGAGAATCAATGGTCTGAAGCATCATCATCATCATCATCATCGTTTAACGTCTGCTTTCCATGCTATAGTTACCATGAGAAAAACTCTCATATTGGCTTTTGGTGCAAAATGCACTCTTGTGTATGTCACTAGCAGGAAGGTGAATCCTTGCCATCTCCATTGTGGAGACCACCAGATCATGTGATTTCGACCATAACTTGGATGCTCAACTGAAATTAAAATGCCTTTGATCATTGGGGCTAAACAAGTCCCTTCTTTGGGGAAAAAGAAATGCTGTACTTGACAATGTGATACAGACTATTAACATCATCATCATAATTTTACTCTAGCATCGGTTGACTGACAGTATCTCACCACATGGCATGGTCTTTTATCGTCTGACATACACAACAAAAGAGAACATTGACAATCCATGTTCTTGTGCATGTAAAATGGTTGGCAACAGGAAAGGCATCCAACCATGGAAACTAATAAAAAAAAAAGAAATACAACAGCAGAATGGACTATGGGAATTTTACAGTGCCACCAGCACCAAAGAGGTTGTATGCTAGGACTAAAGAGTCCCCTGCCTGAATAAACAACAAATAATCATAGCTAGAAAAAACACCTTTGGTCATAGGTTTGCTTAATCAGGGCTAACCTAAGGTTAACAAATGAAACAAATCATTTACAAATAAAACGATATATCTAGATATATAAGTGCTCCAGAATGGTCCTGACCATAATGGCTAAAAGAAATTAAAGAACATAAAGGTACAGAGCAATTTACAGATGAATTCCATGACTCCTCTTCATTTTCAGCACAAATTGATTAAGTACTTACTGATTTCTCTCTATGGAGTAGCACCGACTTATTAAAGCTACATAATAGTCCCCAAACTCTGGATATGGTATATGAATTCTTTGATGATGATGTTGATCGTCTGCAGACTCAATAGAAAGCAGTGCACCATTGGAACAATTCTCTAAATTGTGAACATCAGGGAAACCATCTTTGACAATGCACATATAGATGGTAGCAGTCTGGTTCTCTGACTGTAACAAGAAACATAAGTTTACATTAACAAATTTCTGAGATATATTCCATTTAAGAGAAATGACAAATGTTTGGGGCCTGAGAATAACAACAAAATCTGACAATGTAACCCTTAGGACTTCAATATCAATGTGCAATGTTATACTGCAAAGGGACAATGCTCAATCACATAAAATGTCTGAAAAGACTCAGAATTCTTTGACAACATGAGAATAATGATTTCTTTCACGGACACAAGGCCAAATATTGTATGGGGAGAGAACAGTCAATTACATCAACCCCACTACTTATTCAGTGTTTTATTTAACTGACTCCAGAAGGATTGAAAAGTAAAGTTGACCTCAGCAGGATTTGAACTCAGAACGTAAAAATTATTCTATCAAATGTAAGGTTTGTTCATTTATATTATTTTGAATTAATCATGCATTATCTTGTAGTTGATGTGGTTGCTTAGACTTCAAGAACACAACACACGGTCAGGAATCGATCATGTGCTGAATACCCTAACCCAGGGGCTTTCAAACTGTGGTCCGCAAGGACAAGATAGGGGGTCCGTGGACAGCAAATACTTTTTCTGGGCAATTTGATTTTATATATGTTTTTTAATCGAAATCTTTTAATTGACAATAAACGTATTTGTTAAATACTGTTAAATAAACAAATGTAAAAATATATGTTATTTTAAGCAAATATTTATGTATAAATTTCATAAGCGTTTATAAGGGGGTCCCTAAGGTAAAGCTTGAAATATAAAGGGGTCTGCAAGTCAAAAAGTTTGAAAACCCCTGCCCTAACCCACATGTCTCTACTTAGTAATTTAAAATAAGGTATTTCTATATTATTATTGTCTACCAGGACTTGACATCTCTGATATTTTCGGGTTCATGTCATTGAAGAAAATAAAGATACTAATGACATTTAAGTAATTGTTTCACTTCATCCAGTTAAATTGTAAATTTTTCATAGATTTTCATCCTCCACAGGAGGCAGTGAACTGGTAGAATTGGTGGATTAGCATTAGCTCTAACATTTTATATCCAGAGTTAAAGCATCATAGTAACTCTAACTCTTTACTCCACAATACTTTATTTTCAACCAAAAATAAACATATGGGCGTAGGAGTGGCTGTGTGGTAAGTAGCTTGCTTACGAACCACATGGCTCCGGGTTCAGTCCCACTATGTGGCACCTTGGGCAAGTGTCTTCTACTATAGCATCGGGCCAACCAAAGCCTTGTGAGTGGATTTGGTATACGGAAACTGAAAGAAGCCCGTCGTATATAAGTTTGTGTCTGTGTATATGCTTGTGTGTCTGTGTTTGTCCCCACCAACATCACTTGACAACTGATGCTGGTGTGTTTACGTCCCCGTAACCTAGCGGTTCGGCAAAGGAGACCGATAGAATAATACTAGGCTTACAAAGAATAAGTCCTGGGGTCAATTTGCTTGACTAAAGGCAGTGCTCTAGCATGGCCACAGTCAAATGACTGAAACAAGTAAAAGAGTAAAGAGTATTCAAAATCGTGAGCATAATACATTTTAAGGCCATTTTCCCTAAAGTAAGCCATTAACCATTGCAAACTCCATAACAGTTTTCTCCACTTTGAATCATATTTATCATGGCTCCCTTTTTGGGGCAGTGTTTTACAACCAATCAACAACTCTTTTACCTGCCTCATATGACACACAAAGACACTACTGGGCACCTATTCTAGGACAGGGGAAAACTTAGTAACCTGAATACAAATGTAATAGTGGTTTCAAATTTTGGCACAAGGCCAGTAATTTCGAGAAGAAGGTAAGTCGATTACAACAACCCCAGTACTTAACTGGTACTTATTTTATCGACCTCAAAAGGACGAAAGGCAAAGTCGACCTTGGTGGAATAATATTAAAAAAGTATACTAAATTACATCACACAGGAGGGAAAAAGAAAATAAAAAATTTTTAGAAACTCACAAGTTTTTGTTTATCAAAATGCAACGTTATACCAATGGTACCTCCGGAATTGGATAGAAAACGGACATTGAAACCAGTTATCAGACTGTGAGTGTCAGGAACAACTAAAGTGTTGTTCCTCTTTGGCATGAGAAATTCATTGGGAAAGACATAAATACTGTTGAAGTTCTCACTGGCACTACTGAACTGTCCCAACATAGGAAGTATAATACACTTGGACTGAAATTCTGAGGCCACCTGGCTTTTGTTAGCTGCCATTGATTCATCTGTGGAATTCTCCATGAAGATATGTGATGACTTTGCTTCACATTCTGAAACAGTAAGACAACAGAGTTGTTAGTAGTAGCAGCAGCAGCAATAAGGAGTCTTGTACATTTGTCACAAGGTTGTACTTGAATAAAGAGAAGGTTAAGGCAGAATATCAACAATCCAATGAGAAATACTTATGTGGTGAGGAAAAAGCAATGCTGGTTTCAAATTTTGGCACAAGGCCAGCAATTTTGGGGAGAGACTGGATGATAACATCAACCCCAGTATGTGACTGGTACTTATTTTATCAACCCTGAAAGGATGAAAGGAGGCGCAATGGCCCACTGGTTAGGGCAGCGGACTCGCGGTCGGAGGATCGCGGTTTCGATTCCCAGACCGGGGTTTGTGAGTGTTTATTGAGCGAAAACACCTAAGCTCCATGAGGCTCTGGCAGGGGGTGGTGGCGACCCCTGTTGTACTCTTTCGCCCCAACTTTCTCTCACTCTTTCTTCCTGTTTCTTGAGTAACGCTGCGATGGACTGGCGTCCCGTCCAGCAGCTGGGGGGGAACACATACGCCATAGAAACCGGGAAACTGGGCCCATGAGCCTGGCTAGGCTTTGAAAGGGCGACGAAAGGATGGAAGGCAAAGTCAACCTTGACAGATTTTGAACTCAGAACATAAAGACAGACAAAATGTCACTAAGCATTTTGCCTGGTGTGCAAATGCTTCTGCCATCTTGGTGTCTTATGAAAAGGCAATATTAATGAATGACTAATATTTTAATTTCAGGAAATATGGATGAGAAACAATGCATGGCATGTTTCAGTATTATTAAGCTTCCTCAACAAAACAGATTTCACTGTTCTTACTTAAGTAATGACAAAAGAATTACTAAGTAGATGTTTGACAATATTGCACAGGAGCGGATAGGGAAACTCTGTTAGAGTGACCTGATCCCTGAATAAATTACTGGTATCTTTCTCATTTCCCCCCCGAGACTGAGGGAAAATAAAAATCAACCTCAACTCAATTTGAATTTTGGGAACGTAGCAGGAGTATAGCTAAATGTCGTATTCAGTAATTAGTTACGTCCACAAAACACTTTCTGAAACTGCAACATCTTAATGGATGATACTGATGACAGTGATGATGTTGGTGATGTTGGTGATGAGGTGGAGGAGAACATAGGCTGAGAACTAAAAAATTTAGCAGCGGAAGAAAGAGGACCATCAATAAAAAAACAATCAAGTGATCATCATCATCATCATCATCATCATCATCGTTTAACGTCCGCTTTCCATGCTAGCACGGGTTGGACGATTTGACTGAGGACTGGTGAAACCAGATGGCTACACCAGGCTCCAATCTGATTTGGCAGAGTTTCTACAGCTGGATGCCCTTCTTAACGCCAACCACTCAGAGAGTGTAGTGGGTGCTTTTACGTGCCACCAGCACGAAGGCCAGTCAGGCGGTACTGGCAACGGCCACACGCTCAAAATGGTATATTTTACGTGCCACCTGCACGGGAGCCAGTCCAGCAGCACTGGCAACTACTATTTACTATTTAGTACACACCTTCACCACACAGACACTCACAGTATCACCTCCTCCATTACTGAGATCTTCTATAACAATTTGCACCACTACATTGACATTGCAGTACCACTTCAGACTGCTACATTGCCACTCCCAAAACACTCCGTGCTACTAGGCTAACATAATATACCATACCTCTCCTCAGACATTCATATATCACTACATTGACACTGCTGCAACACTTCATACCACTATGCTGACACTGACACAACACATCATATACCTACGTTAACGGTACCCCAACAGTAACTTACCTTCAGTGGTTACCTGCCATGTGACAGTGACAGGTGCTGTACTGTTGATATCACGGAGATAGAAGGCAACAAAGTTTAACCCTGAGCTATTGGGTGACACAACTCGAAGGTGACAGTTCTCCGTAGAATTTGTACAGTTGATGAGAAACTCATCGACATCAAAAGGTGGCATGTTACCGTTGCCGATGGATACATAGATAGGACATCCTCCAGTGTCCACCGAGTCAACGGTACAGTTGAGTACAGAAAAATAGTACAGGTAGCTCAGAGGAGGGAGGACAATTCTGGAATGAAAAGATTGAACAAATGATAAGAGAAAAGAAAGACTAACTATATAAACATGGTACAGACATACACATATTCGGGGTGTGAGGTAAATTTAGTGTTGTGCTACAGATGTAGTGAAAGATCCTTTGTTAATTTGAACTCAGAACATTGTAATACAATACCATTTCTCTTCTATTTATATATTTAGAACAAATAAGGGATATACATGCATATTGCATAAGACATGCGTGTAGGACACTGCACAAGATATGCATGAAGAACACTGCACAAGATGCTTGTAGAACTCTGTGCAAAACACACCTGTGCAACACTGTGCAAGACACCTGTAGGACACTGCACAAAACACACCTGTGCAAGATATACCTGCAGGACACTGTGCAAGATACACCTGTAGGGCAGTACATAGGACACACCTGTAGGACAGTACACAAGACACACCTGTAGGGCACTGCACAAGACACACCTGTAGGACACTGCACAAGGCATACCTGTAGGACACTGCACAAGACACACCTGTAGGACACTGCACAAGACACACCAATAAGACACTGCAAAAAACACACCTATAAGACACTGCATAAGACACACCTATAGGACACTGCACAAGACATGCCTGTAGGACACTGCACAAGACATGCCTGTAGGACACTGCACAATATACACCTGTAAGACGTTACACAAGACACACCTGTAATACACTGCACAAGACACACATGTAGAAGACTGCACAAAACCCACCTGCAGGACATTACACAAGACACACCTGTAGGAGTCTGCACACGGCACACTTGTAGGGCACTGCACAAGACACACTTGTAGGACACTGTGCTGCACTAGACATGTCTGTAGGAAATTGTACTGCACTAAACACACTTGTAGGACACTGCACAAGACACCTGTAGGACACTGCACAAGACACACCTGTAGGATACTGCACAAGACACACCTGTAGGATACTGCACAAGAAACACCTCTAGGACACTTTACTAAAAACACAGATGTACGACACTGCACAAAACACACCTGTAAAACACTACACACAAGACACACCTATAGGACATTGCACAAAATGCACCTCAAAAATGTTGCACAAGACACACCTGTAGGACACTGCTCAAGACATACTTGGAGGACACTGTTCAAGACATACCTGTAGGACACTGTGTGAGACATACCTCTAAGACACTATGAGACATACCTGTAGGGCACTGTGTGAGACATACCTCTAAGACACTATGAGACATACCTGTAGGGCACTGTGTGAGACATACCTGTAAGACACTGCATGAGACATACCTGTAGGACACAGCACAAAACCCACTTGTAGGGCACTGTGTCAGACACAAATGTAGAACACTGCACAAAATGCACTTGTGTGACACTGTACAAAACACAAGTGTAGGACACTGTACTGCACAAAACACACCTGTAGGACACTGCACAGAACACGTTTGTAAGACAATGCACAAAACACTCTTGTAAGACACTTCATGAGACCCACCTGTAGGATACTACACAAAACAAACCTGTTGGACATTTCATAAAACACACATGTGGGACACTGCATAAGACACACCTATAAATCACTGCACAAAGCACATCTGTGCCACACTGCACGGAACATGCCTGTGGGACAATGCAAAAAACACACCTGTGGGACACTGCAAAAAACAACACACTTTGTGGGGCACTACACAAAACATACCTGTGAGGCACTGCATAAGTCACACCTATAAAACACTGCACAAGACACACCTGCAGGACACAGCAGAAGACACAACTGCAGCACACTGCACAAGACACACCTGTGGCACACTGCACAAGACACATCTGAAGGCACAGCACAAGACACGCCTGTGAGACACTGCACAAGATGCCTGTGGAAAACTGCACAAAGCATGCCTGTGGCACACTGCACAAGACATGCTTGTAGGACACTGCACAAAACACACTTGTGGGACACTACACAAAACACACCTGTGGAACACTGCACAAGACAGCTGTAGGACACTGCACAAGACACAGCTGTGTGACACTGCATAAAACACACCTGTAGTGCACTGCACAAGACACACACATAGAAGATTGCACAAAACACACATGCAGGACATTACACAAGACACATGTGTAGGAGTCTGCACATGGCACACCTGTAAGACATGGCATAAGGCACACCTGTAGGACACTGCACAAAGCGCACTTGTAAGACACTGCACAGAACACACTTGTAGGACACTGCAGAAGACACACCTGTAGGACACTGCACAAAACACACCTGTAGGACACTGCACAAAACACACCTGTAGGACACTGCACAAAACACACCTGTGGGACGTGTCTTTAATACTCACTTATAGTATTTCATCTTGGACTCAAAACCATGCATTAATGTTGTTGTAACAATTGTATTGGCCACAGCTTGTCCATAACCTTTCCTCGTCTGAGTGACCAACATACCACGTACAGAGTATTTACATTTGGTGAGGATACCCTGCAGAAAAATGTACAGTACCACCATCATAATCATTCTAAGCATCATCATCAGCATCACAGCATGACATTTACATAACCTTTAACCCTTTAGCATTCAGATTACTCTGCGAAATGTGATGTTTGTTTATTCACATTGTTTTGAATTAATCATGAATTAAACTTGTAGCTTCAAAATTTTGATAAAGTGATTGCCTGTTTTTAGAATGACATTGTATATAGGGTCAGCCTGAGAGGCAGAGTTTGGCCAGTTTGAGTATAAAATAAGTAGAATATTTGAGCCTAATATGGCTGGTTTAAATGCTGAAGGGTTAAACATGGATGATATAAAACAGAAAATAGCATAACAGCATAATAATTAGCTCAGTTATTAGCAGAAAGTTGAAGAGAAAGTAGATGTTATACATGGCAGATGTACAAGAGCAATAAACACAAAGAAAAACAAAGGAGATAGATTTTCTTAAACGCCCAGGAGATTCTCTGGAGCTAATAGATACTTTCTGATACTTAGGTAGTCAAATTCGCAGTGAAGAAGGATGTTCTGAAAGAATAGTAGCTGGAATAAGAACAGGATGGAGAAAATTCAGAAAGCTATTACCTCTGTTGGTAATAAAAGGTCTTTCTATCAGAGTGAAAAGAAAATTGTATGATGCTTGAGAACAAACAGCAATGCTACATGGTAGTGAGAATAGAGTCGAGAATGCAGAGAGCATGCGAAGACTAAAAAGAAATGAAACAAGCCTGCTCTGTTGCAGTACAATGTAAGTGCATTCATGGCAAAATGTATATGCATTGAGAGAAAAATTGGGCGTAAGCGGAATCAGATGTAGTGTGCAAGAGAGAAGACTGGGTCGGTATGGCCATGTGAAGCATATGGATGAGAACAGCTGTATAAAGAAGTGCCAACTGCTAAATGTGGATGGAACTTGTGAAAGAAGACGATCCAGGAAGACATGGGACAAGTAGTGAAGTTTTATCTCAAGATGCTGAGCCTTGTGGAATAGAAATGACAAAGGATCAAGGTGATTGGTATTTGCTGTACTCAAGACCTGTCCATCTCAATGAAAGTGAGGTCTCAAAAAGCATTAGGTTTATGGATCTTGCCTCTACATCCAACTTGTACTTGTGAAGCCTTCCCTGCCTTTTATCTTCCTAACACCCATCCTTCCACTTTTCTAACTGTGACCTTATTCAACTGCTATAACCAAGAGAAAAATATGCACACATTTCATTCTCCTTTGTACTACTAGTTACTTCTCCTCTCCTAAAACCACTTCCTTTCAAAATCCATCCCTTCCACTTTACTTTTCACCTCTCATCCCTTTCTGTATCTCACTGAGATACATTTTAGGACTGCTATTACTTTATCTTTAACACCCTCCATCATTCTCATCACCCTGGCATATCTGCCATTGACAACCCTCCTCCCTACACACACACACACACACACTTGTCTCCTCCACTCACTACTGCCACCCTTTTGTATCTCTGACATCCATCTCTTTCACTGTACACCTCTCTCTCTCTCTCTTTCTTTCACACACCTAGTACATCCTCTACATAATTTCTTATCTACCCACAGGTATGTTATACTGCTGCTCTCCTACCTTCCCGTACTGCCATTTATCACCTCCTCCTTTCTGAACAACTTCTCACCTCTCCCCCACCATACTGACATTTACCATCAGCCCCACCTCCACCTGTGTTCCATTCACTACACTCACCCTACACCCATCTCTAACTATCTGTGACCCTCTCCTCATCCTCTCACACTCTAATGAACTTATTCACCCCTCCTTTCCAGTTCTTTGTCCTTATTCTCTCCTATACTCAACTTCTTGTATCTTGAAAGTGCACTCTGGCACTTCATTACTGCTATTACTATTGTTGTCTTCTTTTCAGCTTCTTACCTCCATCCTCATAACGTGAGATGGCCATGTATCTCCTCCAGAGCAAGATACCCGAATCTGTCCCTCTATCATACTTTAGACTCTAAACACCTGGCATAAATCCACCTCCCTCTCTACTACAATTTTACTTAATTGAGGATCTTTTCTTTGTCTTGTGAGTTGCCTGACAACCTCACTGTTGCCTGTGGAATATAAAAAAAAAAAGCACCCAGTACAATCTGTAAAGTGGTTGGTCTCTCCCCATAGAAACTATGCCAAAACAGACATTGAAGCTCAACACAGTCCGCCAACTTATTGGATCCTGTCAAATCATCCAGCTTGTGCTGGCAAGCAAGACAAATATTACATGATGATGGTGATATATATATCATATTTTGATAGGTTATCATCATTAGATATTATATTCTTGGACATGCACATGGTACCAGGCTGGATTTGGACAAGGAAACTTTCAAGCAAGGTGTTCCCAACTAGTAATACTTGCATTCTCTGAGAGTGAGATATTATTTCATAGGGTGAGACAAAGAGGGAAAGTATATACTTTATTAAAATCACTTTTCAGAAAAAAATTATTAAACAATTCCTAAGAAATAACTTTGTTTTATTAAGCACAGCAGAAATTTTATTGTTCCACAGTACCAAACAGGGGTTGGACAAAATAATGGAAACACCTTAAAATTTCAAACAAATTTATTTTAATATGGGGTACGATCGCCTTCGGCAGTAATTACAGCTTGAATTCTACGAGGTAAGGACTCGTACAAAGTTTGAATTGCTTCCAAAGGAATTTTTGTCCATTCTTCAGCTAAAACAGTCTCCAGTTCTTGTAGTGATGATGGTGGTGGATATCGACTCCTTATTTGTTTTTCTAAAATGCACTATAAATGTTCAATAATATTGAGATCTGGGGACTGTGGTGGCCAGATAAGATGTTCAACTTCACTAGAATGTTCCTCGTGCCATTCAGTAACAGCTTTAGCTGTGTGAATTGGTGCATTATCATCATGAAACAATTCTGCAACCATAGGATGAATTTGATCAGATAAAATGCTTAAATAGTCATGACTATTAATTCTGCCATAAAAGGGAAACCATTGGGCCAGCGGATTTCCAAGATATAGCCCCACCAGATCATCACAGATCCTCCTTCACGTTTAACAGTTGGAAGAAGGCAGTCTGGATCAAATGCTTCTTTTGGCTGTCTCCACACATATACTTAGCCAGTGGTCGGAAATAAGGTAAAGGATGACTTGTCTGAGAAAATAACATTCTTCCACTGCTCTAGGGACCAATTCTGTAGGTTTTCACTTCACTCTAAACACTTTGCAATGTTTGTTTTTGGAAGTAGTGGTTTTCTAATTGCAGCCCTCCTGTGAAATGCAGCTTTGTGCAGCGCCCGGCGAACAGTTTTTGTGGAAACTGGGTTCTCGAGGTGGTCATTAAGCTCTGCAGTAATTTTGGGAGCTGTACTTTTGTGATCCTTTCTAACAATTTGCATAAGAGTCTGATGGTCCCTATCTGAAAGTCTTGGTTTTCTTCCAGAGTTTTGTTTCGACAAGGAGGTTTTTCACTCTTTCTCAAAGGCTGTCATTACTTTCGAGACAGTACATTTTGATATCACCAAACATTTTGGCTGTTTTTGTTATGCTAGCACTTGCCATATGAGCACCAACAATTTGACCGCTTTGAAAGTCCGATAGATCTGTCATTTTAATGAATTTTAATTACCTTTTTCTGGTGATATCTGAAAAGAAACAGCAATTTTAGCAAAACATATTAAGCAACACTAATAATAAATCAAAAAGCATAAAAATAAACAAGCTTTTGACAGTTTTATAGATATTTCAAGATTTTGATGCTATGATGCTAAGTGTTTCCATTATTTTGTCCAACCCCTATATGTCATTGAATTTCTAATAAATAAACTTAGAAAACTGATTTTTCTCATTTCCAAATGTAATATTGGTTTCAAATTTTGGCACAAAATTTGAAACCAATATTAGGGTCGGGGGGCTAAGTCATTAACATCAACCCCAGTGCTCAAATCATACTTATTTCATCGACCCCAAAAGGATGAAAGCCAAAGTCAACCTCAACAGAATTTGAACTCAGAGTGTAAAGATAAAGTGCTGCTAAGTATTTTACCCAGTGTGCTAATGGTTCTGCCAGCTACCTACCTTATTATTCCTTCCAAAATGTTCTCTCATAAATTTATTTGTACTTCACACTGTATTACTTGTACTCTAGTAATAACTAACATATAATTACCTTCTGTTGTATTTTTTCATTGGGGTTTGGTAAAAGTGCAGCTGCAAACCATGGTCCATGTCTTGGTGCATCCATATTAATGACAGTTGTCCTGTTGTCAGAACGTAAGATGAAACGCTCGGAAAATGTTCGTTTTAAGTAGAATGTATTTGGAAATGTTTTGTTGGTGAGGTTGATGATAGGAAAACTGCCATACTGTAAAAAACTGGAAAGGAAAAAAAAAAAAGTTAAAATCAGTATTGAAGGAGATACAACCATAAAAGATAAACAAGCTGGAAATTGCAGGTCAAGTCCCATCAGAGGTACAGAATTTTTTTTATAGGCGTAGGTGTGGCTGTGTGGTAAGAAGCTTAGATTGCAAATTTAAAGACACATAGTTTATGTTAAAACTAGCCCCTTGTGGGCAATAAAGAAATAAGAAGCTTGTGATAAGAAAACTAAAAATAAATGAAGCAAGCTTGCTCTGTTGCATGTACAATGTAAGTGCATGACAAAACGTAAATGTGTTGAGAGAAAAACTGGGCATAAAATGAATCAGATGTAGTATGCAAATGTGAAGATTACACTGGTATTGCTCAGTAGTGCATATGGATGAGAAGAGCTGCAAGGTTCAACATCGGTTTTCACCACTTCATCCCATGTCTTCCTCTTCCACAGGTCCGATCAACTTTGTGTGCTCAGCACTTCCTTTATGCAGCTTTCATTATACACATCACACATCCATATCATCACAGTTCTCTCTCTTACAAACTACAGCTCATTCCTCATGTGCACAGTTTTCCTCTGAGGTCATTTGTCCCATGTTGTTCAAGCAGACTGACATTATGCCTCCATTGGAACATGCTTGTGCCATTTCTTTCTAGCCTTTGCTTATCCTCAACATTCAAGGCTCAGATCTCATTACACTTCACACTCAAGTATCATCTCAGAGTATTGGTAACGAGTGCCTCATTTATAGATAATGACAATGAAAACTTTTAGTAAGATTAAAAAACAAGAAAACAAGAGGTAGATTACTGAGTGGAAGGGACATCAAAAAGGTTTCCAGAAGTCAGTCGTGGTTATGGTGGTGTGAATACAAGGTGAAAAGATTGGCAAACCAAGGTGTTGAAGGATTAATGAATCCAAGCAAAAGAGTCACTTAACTTTCCATTTAACAGCCCAATCAAATCCAGTAAGATGAGAATCAAATGAAACTTATATCATTAGCAGAATTTAGTATTAACACACACACACACACACAAGAAAAGAGAACCAGTATTTCATAAAGGGCAATTGGATGTATCTCATTCTTAATGTAAAGTTTTATGATAAATTAGGTGACAGGTGTATAATAAAGAATACAGTTTTCAAAGATGTTGTCTCCAACAACTGCACCATCTGTACTACCTGCGTAGGCTTTATGTTAACACGAGAATGAAACAACTCAGAAGAAAATACAACTTCAAATAAAAAAGAAAATTATGTATTTCATGATCCTCTGTAAAATTCAAATTATCATATAACTTTGCAAAATACCTACAAAACATTCATAAGTATTGTTTGTAATTAATGTGTAGCAAAAAAGCCAATGTATTCAGAGAAATAACTACATTTCTACAAAATTGCAGTCATGGCAGATACCGGTGTACACAAAATAGCACCCATTGCCAGTGATACATAAAAGCACCCCAGTGTTATGCAAAAGGCACTCGTACAGTAGCATGTAAAAGCACCCATTACACTCTCGGAGTGGTTGTCGTTAGGAAGGGCATTCAGCCGTAGAAAAAAAAACCATGCCAAATCAGACTGGAGTCTGGTGCAGCCTTTCAGTGTGCCAGCCTGGTCAAACCATCCAACCCATGCCAACATGGACAATGGACATTAAATGACGATGTTGATGATGATGGTAACGCATGCTAAGTAAAAACAAATGTGCAACAATATGATGATGAAAGAATTTTGCAGCAGAAATGAGCTGAGTGACTGGAGACAGATGAAGTTTTTAAAAAGATCAAAGAGTGATAGGTTTCAACACACAAAGGGTTAAGGCAACAGGAATAGAGATTATTAAATATAGCTTCATCCAACACAACCATGTATCAATGAATATGCTAAAGATATTAGACTATGTTTTTTAACGAGCTCACTGGCTAATCACAACACCAGTGTCTGTCCTGAGATGGCAGGGATTTATCTCTCTGCTAGCAATATAAGCAAGCATGCATTTTGCACCAAAAGCCTATAGGAGAGTATCTCTCGTGCTATCTACTGCAGTATAGTTTGTTCTAACAGAACATCCAGGTTTAAGTGGGGATAAATATTACCTCTCAGTATTAATACTGCCTCTGTCGCTAATATATATTTTTTAACAAGCTCAGTGGTTAATCATGACACCAGCGCCTGTCCTGGTACTGACTTTCTATAGACTGCTGGTGGGGAGATGAGTTGCTGCTATCTCTAGCGGTTGAGTGTCTGTCAATGAAAAGATCAAGGAAGGTCGAAATCATGTGATCTAATGCTCTCGGCACTGGAGATGGCAGGGATTTATCTCCCACTAGCAATATAAACAGGTGAGCATTTTACATCAAAAGCCCATATGAGAATTTCTCTCATGGTATCTACTGCAGTATAGTTTGTTCTAACAGAACATCCACATTTAAATGAGAATAAATATTAGCATTAGACACTATGGAGACAGAAAATAGCAACAGGCCTAGTGACAGGATTTGAACAACTAATTTAACACTTCTAGGTAATCATGCTGTTAGCAATTTACCTTTTTCAAACCATGAATCATTTTGTTTCATTGTTGTGTATATTTTTTTTTTTTTGTTATTTTATTAACTATTTTATCTTTGACATGCTTTATCAGTCATTTAGTCATTTATTGCTAACAGACAAGGCCACTTTACTAATGTCCAACATAGTAAGATATCCTACTTTGTTTCTTCTTTTTATGTTTGTGATAAGAAATAACCGATTAATCAAATTACAAATTATCTACAGGCGTGGTAAGAAGCTTACTTCCAAACTACATAATTCCAGGCCCAGTCTCACTACACAGCACCTTGGGCAAGTGTCTTCTACTACAGCCTCAGGCCAACCAAAGCCTTGTGAGTGGATTTAGTAGATGGAAACTGAAAGAAGCCCATTGTATGTATGTATATATATATATATATATACAGGGTGTGGTGAATAAACTGTCGTCTAAATTACACAAAAATGAAAATAACACTGACATCTCATTTTAACATATATTTACCAAAATTACATTAAAATATCTTGAAATACTAAAGAGTAAATTTATTCAATAAAATCGCCATTGGCTTCAACCACAGCCTCTAGATGACTTCAGAATCTCCTACAACTCTTCTGGACAGTCTCCTTGTTTAAGTCGGTGAATGTTACCATAATCCTTGCCTTCAGCTCATCTTTGGTGTTACAAGGAGTTTTGTTGGTCTCTCATTCAACTGCACCCCACCCATTATAATCAAGGGGGTTGCAGCCTGGGGAGTTAGGTGGCCAGATGTTAGGGATCAGGAACTTTTTTTAACCAATTACCCCAAAATACGTTTATTTACACTGATGTTACCCCCTTTATTTGAAAGGAAGAAAATCATAGATTCTTTGAATTCAAAAGGTTTACTGAATCCATTTTATTGAATCTATTTAAACATCCATTACATTAGAAAGATGCAATGTTGCCAGAAAAAAATTTCTGTCATAACAAGGAACACATATTATGTAATTTTACTTAAGTCTAATGAGTCCTCATTACCCACAAGAATTTCATTTTTACCCTACTTGGGGTAATTTACTCTGGTTCACCAACCCCTGTTCTAAGCCATAACGCTTTTTTTTCTATTTTCTTTTTTTTTTGTTTCAAAATCCAACTTACATGTAAACCTGCTTAACTTCGCAACTGGCTTTATCTGAGAAACTTTGGAACTTCCATATACTCTGTGTGGATGCTTCTGGAACAGTGAATTCTAACAGCTGTGAATCAGGGAACAAATGGTAACCTCGAATTTGTAATGGAGGGGTCCATGACACATAATCTTGATATATGACTTCTGAAAGACAAAATATTTTTTAAAAAATATTTAGTATAGCAACATTACACTGTCTGGAACAATAACATCTATATCATAATTTCTTTGTTCGTGTGCCCATTATACTTTAGTTAGTTAGAGAGGTGGAGTGAGAGAGAGAGAGAGAGAGTCAGAGGGGAGAAATATGAGTAGAGAAAAAAGAAGAGAGGAGTATAATAATACACTAAGGCTAGATGCATCACATGGTTAGTTGAAGGGCGAGGCAAAGATGGTGAGGAAAAAGACAGTGAGAGAAAAGTGGGAGAGAGAAGTGTTAATGACGTACTGTAGGATGGGGAGAAAAAGGTGAAGAAAATGAGAGAAATTTTAAAGATATGAAGAGGGGAATTACATGGTTAAAAAGTTTGTTGAAGAGGTAGAGAGAGAGGGGAATTTTAAAATCATATAATATATAATTGTGATTGGAAGGGAAATAATTTAGCAAAATAAAAATATTGGATCTAGAATTTTCAGTTGTGCGATCACCAGCAATGCAACTTTCCAATGCTCTGTCGAGTAGGAGGATACCACAGTGAGAATGGAAGCTGCAGGTGTAGTCTTGAGTGAAGCCAACCATGGGTACAATAACCTCATACATAGGCATTGTCGACATTTTGCATAAGCGATGATCAGTAATGGTCTTCCTGAGTCACAAGTGTACATCATGTATGTATGTGTGTGTATGTATATGTATATATATATATATATATATATATATATATATATATATATATATATATATATATATATCATCATCATCATCATCATCATCGTTTAACGTCCGCTTTCCATGCTAGCATGGGTTGGACGATTTGACTGAGGACTGGTGAAACCGGATGGCAACACCAGGCTCCAATCTAATTTGGCAGAGTTTCTACAGCTGGATGCCCTTCCTAACGCCAACCACTCAGAGAGTGTAGTGGGTGCTTTTACGTGTCACCCGCACGAAAACGGCCACGCTCGAAATGGTGTCTTATATATATATAATTTAAAATTTAGGGTTCAGCAGGTATTGCTTCACCACACACCAAAAATTAAAAATAGCAGCCAAAACCACTATTTCTCTACTAAAATTTAAGTAGAGAAAGAGTGGTTTTGGCTGCTATTTCTAATTTTCGGTGTGTGGTGAAGCAATACTTGCTGAACCCTAAATTTCAAATTGTGTTTATATATTTACCGATAATGGTTTTAACACACCAAACTACTTGGTAAAATTACTGATTATCAATTAATTATTAATTTTTACCCTATGTGTGTGTGTGTATATATATATATATACAAGGTGCATAAGGTATTTGAGGACATACCTTTTTTGGGTCACTGTTGCATTTTTTGCTAACTCTGTATAATCTTTGTTTCAGAAAATAATAATGGCAGACCCTCAACTTACTCAAGAAATGAAGAGGCATGCTGTTATTGTGGTTATAAAGGCTGAGCATAGTGATTTAGAAATATCTTTATTTTTAAAAGTTACCAGATCTTTCATCTACAAAAGTTTGTAAGGAGTGAGAGACTGAAGATGGAAACGTCTCAACAGTATCAAAGCATAAAATGCATTCTAAATGCTCTGAAATCACTAGAACACCTGAATTTATCCAAGTTCAACAGACCATTGATTACAATCCCAGAAAATCCATGAGGTCAATTGCAAAAGATCTCCATGTGTCAGAAGGAACAGTCAGAAATGTTGTCCATGAAGACATCAGATGTCCATGAAGACATCAATGTCACATGGATAACTCATATTTTTCAAATAGTTTGCTTGTTATGTTGCTCAATAAGTAAATAAATAAAGGAAAATTTGTGTATATTTACACAGTTCAAAGAGCATTGCTGCTAAATGCTCTATGAACAATGTAAAAGCTGTAAGATGTGACATGGACAGCTGCAACAGAAATTATGAAGTCGTGGCCAGTAAGAACGGACACAGCAGGCATTCTTACTGTGTCCGCATGCTAGAATTCATCCCACATCTTTGAAGAAGGCCTCAGGTTCAATTCCAATGGCCATGTGAAGCTGCTGGAGATTGTCGTCAATCTCTGGTTGGAGAGGGTTGCTGCTGGAAGGCCATATATGCAACAGCAGGATTTGGCTCCATACCTCCAGAATGGGTCAGAAGTAGTTGTTAGAAAACTTCTATGACTTCACAGACCCAATTTCTGGCATCCTAATTCACCTGATTATAATCCTATGGATTACTACGTGTGGGGTGCAGATGAGAAAGGCACAAACTGTTCTGCCTGCAACACCAAGGTCAAGCTGGTGACCAAGATCAAGGTGTCTGAAGATCTTCCCAGGGACACAGTGAAGAATGCATGAGATAGGTTCTGGAGCCATCCTCAGGCTATGGTGGAAGCTAAGGACGACTACTTAGAGTAAGCTGCTATTATTATTATTATCATCATTTAAGACGGTAAGGAGGCTAGGTAGGGGGGGGCTCCGAAAGGGGTCTCAGGGAGTAGCGTACTTGCCTTCCTGAGCCAGTTTTCCACCGCATTTCTTAAAAATCGTGGTAGAGGCCTTGGTCTCAAGACTATTCGTGTCTAGAAACTGAGGTTGGGGGTAAGCAAGGGCATGCACCCCATAGAAAATCCAGCTCCAAAACAATACCTCATGGGAGGGTTGGCTTGAGAAGGGAGGACATCCAAAACCAGGTAAGATGGTGTGAGGGCAGTTGCTATGGCATTGAGGTAGATACGGCCACCCCCCGTTAACAGGGACAAAACTTGGATTTAAAACACTGGATGATGATGATGATGATGATAAGGCGGCATGGTAGCAGAATCATTGGCCTGCCCAGTAAAATGTTAAACAGCATTTCATCCATCTTTACATTCTGTGTTCAAATTGTGCCAAGGTTAACTTTGCCTTTTATCCTTTCAGAGTCAAAACTTTGAAACCATTATTATTATTATTATTATTATTACTATTATCCAAAAGGCTGGATGCTCACCTGATTCATTTAAGTGCTTTTTGTAATTTATGTCTTCTTTATTTGTTGATAAAATGTGTCTAAGATGATGTAAGACGAAGCATTAATCACACAAATTAGTCACAGATGGTCACATTGTATTGCTGTGTTTCTCTGTCGAAAGAGAGAGTGTGAGTGTGTGTGTGTGTGTGTGTGTGTGTGTGTGCGTGTGCGTGTGTGTGTGTGTGTTTATTCACCAACTGTTAATCTAGTTTAAAAGGTGTATATCTATGCACCAGCTGTTAACATCTACCTTAGAGCAATATTCCCTACTCAATACTAATTAATGCATCTGTGATATAGATAAATCATGGCACTGAAACAAGACACTTCCTTTTTTTTCCTATGGTATGCACAGGTTATTCTTATGTTTTAAATGAGATTTTATTATTCAAAGCATAAGTTTACACAACTGCTATTCCGCAGGTGGTGCCATTGATGTCACCTTTTATAATGATGCTTCTTTTAATTTTTCTTGGTCATATTATATTACGTGAAAGTGTGTAACCTAGTGGTTAGGGTATTCAACCCACAATCATAAGATCACGAGTTCAATTCCCAGCAGCACGTTGTGTCCTTGTGCAAGACACTTTATTTCATTTATTTCATATTGCTCCAGTCGACCCAGCTGACAAAAATAAGAGTTGTATCTGTAGTTCAAAGGGTTAGCCTCATCACATTCTATGTCACGCTGAATCTCCATTAGATCTAGGTTAAAGGTAAGCCTGTCTGTGGAGTACTCAACCACTTTCACATAAATTTCACAAGCAGGCTGTTCTGTTGATCAGATCAACTGGAACCCTCATTGTCCTAACCGATGGAGTGCCAGTTATTATATTACTGTGAGTGTGTGAGATAGAAAGAAAGTGAGAAGGTGGAAAGTACAAAGGAGGGATATTAAGAAGGAAAGACCAAAATGTACATAAAGAATCTCAACAAACCCTGTTTGTTAACTGGTATATATATATCATCATCATCATCATCATCATCGTTTAACGTCCGCTTTCCATGCTAGCATGGGTTGGACGATTTGACTGAGGACTGGTGAAACCGGATGGCAACACCAGGCTCCAATCTAAATTTGGCAGAGTTTCTACAGCTGGATGCCCTTCCTAACGCCAACCACTCAGAGAGTGTAGTAGGTGCTTTTACGTGTCACCTGCACAAAGGCCAGTTAGGCGGTACTGGCAACGGCCACGTTCAAAATGGTGCATCTTATGTGCCAACCGCACAAGAGCCAGTCCAGGGGCACTTAATATTAGACCCTGCTTGTTAACCAGTATATATTCTTTTATTCTTTTACTTTAACTGCAGCCATGCTGGAGCACCACCTTAAAGGGTTTTTTAATCAAAGAAATCGACCCTAGGACTTATTCTTTATAAGCCTAGTATTCATTCTATTGGTCTCTTTTGCTGAACTGCCAAGTTACTTGGATGTAAGCACACCAACATCAGTTGTCAAGTAATGGCAGGGAGACAAACACAAAGATACACACACAATATATATGTATATATATACATATATGTAAAATAGGCTTCTTTCAGTTTCTATCTACCAAATCTACTCACAAGGAAATGGAACAAAGGACTGTTGTAAATACCAAAACCTTTCTGGCAAAGAATGCATTAAACAATAAAGATAAGTGGCTGGAGACTTCAGGGACAATATTAGGCAGACATAGAAACAGAAGACAGCATGGAAAAGGAAGGCATGGAAATTAAAGGATTCCACAATTGGGAAAAGATTTAAAGAAATTCTAATTGATTATAGGTACAGCATAGATGACAACTGGAAATTTCTATGAAATTTCTGCTTAGTGCAACAGATGAGATATGTGGCTGGGACAAAATCCCTGCCAAACCAAAAGTAATGTGGTGGAAGAATAACGCAGTTGATGGGGAAGTAAATGTGCTAAGAGACAGGTTTGGAAAACCAGTAAGGGAGATAGTAGTGGGGAGACTTATCAAATTACTAGACAAGCAGCTAGGTAACAGGTACGAGGAGTGCTGAAAAGTTCATGGCTTTGGGTAAAAGAAAATATAGAAGAATCAGTTAATTATGATTTTATTCAACATATTCCCTTCTTGGATTCACACACTTATGGCAGCAGTCCTTCAGTTTTTCTAAGCTCTGTAAAAGAACTTGGAAGCTTGAACCTCCAACCAGGCCCTTCGCAATACCCTTAAAGCTGGGAATTTTTCAGCACCCCTACTTCACCCTTAGCCAAATATATATATGGTTAAGGGTGAAGCAGAAAGGAAGAGATTTACATATATTTAGCAATGTGAGGATCAGAGACACGAAGTATTCCAAATTGCAAGACAATGTGCAAGAGAGAAACGCATCATAATTGATGAGAAGTGTATTCAAAATGAAAGTACACTTGCCACAGATATGGAAGACAAGAAAGTGGTGTGGAAATGCTATTATGAGAGGCTGAGATAAAGAGGGGCTACTCCATGCTGACTCATCAGAGGGACTAGCAATTCAAGTTGATGGTAGCATGATTGATAGAACAATTAAAGATATAAAGAGACAGAAAGCTGCAGGTATTCAACCACTCCAAGAGTGTAATGGATGCTTTTACGTGCCACTAGCACAGGCACCATTTGTGTGACACCAATATCTGCCATGACGGCAGTTTTACTTGATTTTATGGATCTTCTTCTCAAGCACAGCATAATGCCAAATGGACTCAGCCATTACCTCTGTGAGGCCCAACGCTCAAAGCACAGTATAATGCCAAATAGTCTCAGTTGCAGGGATAATTATAGATGCTCAAAATATCTGATAAGGTAGGATACATGATTACCACCTGGATAGTTAACCATGTTATACAAGAAGGTGTCACGCTTAATGACTGACTTAGCAGTATCCTGATAAACTGCAACAAAGGCAAAGGAGATACCTTCAAAAGAACTACAAAGGAATCAAGCAACTGGATCGGGTTATGAAGGTCACAGAGAGAGTGTCACAGCACAACTGATCTGTGACAGAGTAAACCCAGATGGGATGTAGGTTGGCTTTGTATCAGGAAGAGGTAGGAACCACAGATGCAATCTTCCCAGTGAAGCAACTGCAGAAGAAATACTTGTCTAAGAATAAGCTATTATTCCTAGCTTTTGATTTGGTGATGGTGTTTAACAGGGTACCATTCAGTAATTTGGTGGTCACCGAATAAACAAAGATGCAGTGAGTAAAGTGAGCGTCAACAACGATTTCAGTGATAAATCTAGCGTGAAGCTAGTTTGTTACAGTTCTGTTCCCAGTCCTCTCTTATTTATCATAATCTCACAGGCAATTACTGAACAGATTAAGACTGGCTCTCCATGGGAAAGGGAAAAGCTATAAACTGATAACCTAGTTCTCATAGCTGAATCTAAAAGGGAATTAGAAGAAAAAAATCCAGCCATGCAAGCTAAAACTAGAATCAAAAACCCTCAAAATAAATTTAACAAAGACTGAGGTTTTAATAAGTAGGAAAGAAGATAAGACCCAAGTAACTTCAGGGAAATGACCTTGCTTGATATGCAGGAAAGGAGCAGGTATAAACTCCATTTGCTATGCGCAGTGTAATACATACACAAACAAGATATATGGTGAAATCATAGGCCGACAAACAAAGTGAGGCTTCTCTTTGAGTTTATTCATTGAAGAGTTGGGCCTGCTCGGTGGTTAATATTTAACAGCTGCAGTATTATAACTGTATTAAGGTAGCATAATAATTTGCCTTATAAATTGGGGCTAGAAAGAATGGTTTGACGAGAAGTAGACTGTCTCTATTTTATCCTTTAAAAATTAATTCTTATAGTGAGAAAGCTTAAATGATTTAAAGGGACAAAAAGACCCTAAATTGTCTTAAATGCTCAGATGATTCACTAAAAGTAGTTGATAGCTTTTTCTTAATTTTTTTTTATCTAGGATACATAATTAGCAGGGGAAGTAGTTGTTCTAAATGTATAGTAGCTAGGGTAAGAACGGATTGGGAAAAGTTCAAGGAATTTTTACTACTGCTGGCAACAAAGGTTTTTTCTTTCTTTCAGAGTGAAGAGGAAATTGTATGATGCTCATGTTAGAACTGCAATGCTGCATGGTAGTGAGACATGGGCTTTGAATGCAGAGGACTTAAGATGGAAAAGGGATAACATGAGTATGCTCATAGATGCACAATGCTATGTGCATGAAAGGTTAAGTACAAATGAGTTGAAAGAAAAACTGAGCATAAGAAGTATCAGATGTAGTGTACAAGAAAGAAGAGTGCACTGGTATAGACGTGTGATGCATATGGATGAGGACATCTGTTTAAAGAAGTGTCAATCACTAAATGTGGATGGAGCTTGCAGAAGAGGGAGACCCAGGAAAACATGGGACAAAGTAGTGAAGGATGATCTCAGGACCTTGAACTTCATGAAGGAGATGACAAGGGAGACTGTGATAACTGGTGATATGCCTATCTGCAGCTTTTCCTAGACATGACTAATTTTTCTCACTACCCGGAACCATTTCACTTCATACCCATTCCACATCCTTAATACTGTCCTCTCAACCCACTAACATGACTCCTTCACCCCCACATATCGGTGGTCATCCCCACCCATTGTCTACCACTTAATACATTCACATGCCCAATCTTTACAGTTGTCACCTACTCTTTCCTATCTCCTCAACATATAATCCACTCAACAATACTTGTTCTTCATTCATTATATTCAGCCCCTTACCTATTCTGACCACAAACCATCCCTCACTTTCCCCATATACTTTTGCAACTACTACCCTACCCACACTCACAGTTCTTCTCCCTACTTCACTTTTTTTCACCTTGTACCTTGAGGACCCATGTTAAGGGTATGCAAGTCTGTGGAGTGCTCAGTCACTTGCATGTTAATTCCATGAGCTAGCTGCTCCATTTATTGGATCAACTGGAACCTTTATTGTTATAACCGACTGAGTGCCAGTATGTATTTGCATTCATTTAAAATGTTATCAAGATACACTTGACATTATTCTTGGATAGTAAATATCAGTTTCCAGTAATGCCATTGGATGATATAATGCTGACCATTATCATGATTAGATAAACTTGAAACTTACGTTATTAAACAAAGGTCATATATTCTTTTCTACTCCAGGCACAAGACCCGAAATTTTGGGGGAGGGGGCCAGCTGATTAGATCAATCCCAGTATGCAACTGGTACTTAATATATCGACCCCGAAAGGATGAAAGGCAAAATCAACCTCAGCGGAATTTGAACTCAGAACGTAAAGACATGAAATACCGTTAAGCATTTCGCCCTGCATGCTAACGTTTCTGCCAGCTCGCCGCCTTTAAGCAAAGGTCATATATTGATTGACTCTGTGTGTGTGTAAACACACCTTAGCAGTATACTAACATAATGTATATATAGTTGATGTTTCATTGAAACTATGAAAGCTGTTAAATTAGTAACAAGTAATGGTACACCTGTTACATTTGTTTTTTGTTTCTTTTATGCAATTAATTGTTGTCCTTATCAATTATTTCTCAAAAACATTTACAAAACTGATCCAATTCATTGATAAGAGAATTTCAAAACATGTTAGCCGTGGCTGTGTGGTAAGAAGCTTGCTTCCCAACCACATGCTTCAGGCCTACTGCATGGCACCTTGGGCAAGTGTCTTCTATTATAGCCTCAAGTCAACCAAAGCTTTGTGAGTGGATTTGGTAGATGGAAACTGAAAGAAGCCTGTCATATATCTACATATATATATATATATATATATATATATATATATATATATATATATATATATATATCAGGAGCAAATATTCAGGATTGAATATTTATATATATATTAATATTGTTATTATTATCGAAGGCATAATAGTTGATAATAACAGCAACATTAATATAGGTGTATACTAATACCAAAAAATATAGCTTTATGCTATATGGGTATGTGAGGGATTTCTTTCAATCCATTTGGCTCAAGTACTGTTGATTCTGTTATTATTTTCAGTGTTGTTTTGGTGGTTTAAATGAGTGTTTTATCCCTCATTTCTAGCAGGTAGACACATGTCTGTTTGACCTGACACTCCCCCTACAAGCACTTGACAACTGAAGCTGGTGTGTTCATGTTCCCGTGACTAAGCAGTTCAGCAAAAGAGAATAGAATAAGAACTTGGCTTACAAAGAATAAATCCTGGAGTCAATTTCTTCGACTAAACACCCTTAAGGCAGTGCTCCAGCATGGCTGCAGTCAAATGACTAAAACAAGTAAAAAGAATGAAAGAATAATAATTATGCCTGAGCAGGACTCAGCATCTGACAACAGAGGCACCTCCATCTAGCATTGGTTAGCATGGACAGGTGAGCCTGTACCCAGCATAGATAAGAGGAAAATGGTATGGTGAAGTTTCACCTGGCAGTGGATAGAAAATAGCTGAATGAGTTGTCACATTCTGGATGTTCTTGAAGGTCAAAAGTAGAAAGACCAATGAGAAGGTATGGTCTTGGTAAAAGTTATGTGTTGTTATCATCATCTATAGCAGTGGTTCTCAATTGAGGTCCATATAAGATTTTTGGGGGATTCACACAACAAAATAGTAAATTGAGGATCAACAGTAGTATTTTAAGGGACCATGAAAAAAGTTTGTTTTAGATGTATGTATAGGTATGTATTGCAAGAAACAGCTAGGTTTCTTTCTCTAACATTTTACATAGTTCAACCTACACAAGTTAATGTGTGAAAAACAAAATAGGAATTTTGAAAGAAGTATCTATACAACTAGTTTTCACACACTGAATGGCTGTGGAAGTCCACCAGAATAAAATAGTGAACAAAGGGGTCTACAGATAAAAAAAAGGTTGAAAACCCTAATTTACAGGGTCACCAAGTTGACATCAGAAAAACTTCTCTTCTGATTACACAATATCAAGTCTTTATTTGAAATGTGAAGGTGAATGGGTTTAGTAGTTCAGGTACTCAGCTCATGGTCACTCATGGTTGTGAGTTTGATTCTCAATAAGTTCATTTAGAAAATTATGGTTTCTGTCAGTGATTTCCCCTCCAGATCAATGCTTCCCAAACTTTTACTTAATTAATGATCCTCTGCAAAAATATTTTTCTTGGTCAGATACTCCTTAGTTTTTATTTACAACATATGTTGTCGTATCTTCCTTGGTGTAAGAAGAATACAACACAACATACACTGTAAATACAACTCAACAAGCAGTAAATGAAAGTATGAATAATTGTGTATACATAACATATCTACTTTATCTTTTAGTTGATTCAGTCATTAGACTGCAGCCATGCTGGGGCACCACCTTCAAGAATTTTTAGTTGAATGAATTGACCCCAGTACTTGTTATTTTTTTAAGCCTAGTACTTATTCTATCAATCTCTTTGCTGAACCACTAAGTTATGGGAACATAAACCTAATACTGGTTGTCAAGCATAAGTGGGGGACAAATAGATACAAAGATATGCACACATTATATATATATATACATATACATACATATATACATTTTATTTTCAATATTAATAAGATTCTACTTTTGTGACCACTTTCAAAATTAGACCAACACTAGTTTTGGCAGGAAATTAGTACCCAACATAAACTTGGTGTAGCCTTTACTAATTACTGAGTAAATTTACGAATTCATCATCATAATCATTTAACATCTGCTGTCCATGCTGGCATAGGTTGGACAGATTGACCAGGGCTGACAAGCTGGAAGGCTGCACCAGACTCCAACCACTCCAAGAGTGTAATGGATGCTTTTACATGCCACCAGCACGGGTGCCATTTGTTTGACATCAATATCTGCCATAACGGCAGTTTTACTTGATTTTATGGGTCTTCTTCTCAAGCACAGCATAATGCCAAATGGACTCAGCCATTACCTCTGTGAGGCCCAACACTCAAAGCACAGTATAATGCCAAATAGTCTCAGTCCTTGCCTCCATGAGGCCCTATAAATATATATAACACGTATATAAGGGATGACCACTAATGTTCTCCAACCGGCAACATATACTGCAGTGAATTATTCTCTGCAGAATTGTTTCCAGAATTTTGCGCGCCGGAGCTGAGGCATTTTGAAAAGTAGCCCCAATGTAATCGGTAGAACTGTATGTAAGTCTTATTTTCATGAAGACAATTCGTGTATAGTTCTGCAAATTATATTGATTCTAGAACGTCTATGCTGATGAGAACATGGATGTTACTACGCAAGTATAACGTTAATGTTCGAAACTGCAGTCCATAGATAACTCTTTATTCTGTATAGTTCTCATTTTGTCCTGTTCTGGCGTTTTGCGAAATTTTTCTGGAGAACATTATTTTTCTTTGTGGTTGGGTCGTTGATGACCTCTTTCTAGCATATTGGATGCCCACCTAGTGGTCATCCCTTATACACGTGTAATACAATTTTTTCTGAATTTTCAAATTTTTTATATGCTAGGCCACTTGGTTTTAAATTGAATTAATATTAAATTTATCACCCTATCTATCTATCTATCTATATATATATATATATATATATATAGTTTCAAAAAAAAATACAAAAAACAATAACAAAAAAACAACAAAGTTAGGACGTGATACGGATAATGTTATTGGAAACTCGGGAAAGGAAGGAGAGAGAGTATGACGTTTCGGGCGGAGCCCTTCGTCGGAAAGACAGAAAGTTCGGAGAATGGAAAAATGAAGGAAGAGGAAAATGGCACCGATGCCCACGAGGTTACATTGTGAAAGGACCGGAAGAGGAGGTGGTGGGGGAAAAGTTCTTTCTAAGACAGGAGAGTGAAAAAGGGAGGTGAATATCTGTGCGTACGCAAGAGTCTGCGAGTGTGTGTGTGATAACAGAACGTGTGTGTGCGTATGGATGTGTGTGTGTGTGTGTGTGTGCATGGTTTGGTGGTTTATCTGTTAGTGTGTTTGTGTGTGTGTGTGTGTGTGACGTAGTGGAAGGAATTAGTAGCAGGAATAGTTAGTGGGTGCTTATGGACAATGGTTAGTGGAGGGTCAGCAGGCAGTTTTTGAGTATGTGTGTGTTTGTGTGAGGTTGTAGGTGTTGGGTACGTGTGCGTGTGTGTGTGTGTATTTTGTACGTGCGCATGTGTGTATGTGTATGTTTTTGTGCGTGCGTGTGTGTTTGTGTGTATGTGTATGTTGTGTATATGTGCGTTGCTGTGTACGTGTGTGTGCGTGCGTTTGCTATTGTATGTGCGTGTGTTGTTTATTCCCATGTGTGTGTGATTGTATGCGTGTCTGTGTGAGTATATACATATATAACATTGTTTTGTTTTGAAAAGAAATTTCTGTAAGAGTGTTTACCTACTCAACAATGAAATTTCTCCTTGACATTGAATATACTTGTCGATAAAGGAGTGATTTCCATACACAATATAGATAAGGCTTTTAAGCAGATGTCTAATATTTGATCAGAAAACATTATCTCAATTGGTTCCAACTATCAACTCACTGAAAAGCTACCTTTCTACACATTTCTCAGACACCCTGGAAACATTTCTCATGAGAAAAATATTACATTGAAAGACTGAATAGGTTACAAAGTTCAACAATTACATAAAGACTTGTAAGCCAATGTTTCTCAACCTGTATGACTTGTATTTCAACATTACAAAAAAAAACATACACAATCATCATCATCATTTTAACGTTTACTTTTACACACACACACTCATATTAATCAAAGTGTACAGGTTTATATAGATCCATTGTAACTGATCTTATCAGTCAGTTTCACACTGGGTATTAAACAGCACACTTTCATGATATAGTCTGCTCATCAGAGTTAGGAAGATTGGCAAAAAATGAGGCAACTCTTCACTATGTGTCTACAATAAGACACCTATCTATCTCTGTCCCTCCTTTAATCTCTCAAACGGCACAAAGCCTCCACCACAGCTCAATACAACTCTCACTTCCTAGATGAAGGAATTTTACCTATATTTTCTTGTTTTGTCTTGCAAGGCACTTGGTAAGCATGTAGATGATGATGACACATAAAAAGCACCAGTGATGGTGCCACATAAAAGGCACCCAGTACACTGTAAAATGGTTGGCATCCACCTGTAGAAAACATGCCAAAACAAAAAATTGAACCAGGTACGCCCCACCCATGAACAGATGTGTGTGTGTGTGTATATATATATATATATATATATATATATATACATATGTATATCATTATCATCATCGCTTAACGTCTGTTTTCCATGCTGGCATGGGTTGGACGGCTTGATTGAGGTCTGGAAAGCCAGCAGCTGCACCTGATGATGTTGTGTGTGTGTGTATGTATATGTATATATATATATATATATATATATATATATATATATATATAAATGAGGGATGACCACTAAGTGGACATCAATTATGCTAGAAGAAGACCAGGTGGGTTTCTTCTAGCATAATTGATGTCCACTTAATGGTCATCCCTCTTATATGTATGTAATATAATTTTTCTGAATCTTCAGACTTTTCAATATGCTAGGCCACTAGTTTTAAATTGATATTAATTAAATTAATACTCAATTTTTCACCCTATTTAAATATATATATATATATATATATATATACATTTTATTTTCAATATTAATAAGATTCTACTTTTGTGACCACTTTCAAAATTAGACTAACACTAGTTTTGGCAGGAAACTAGTACCCAAGATAAACTTGGTATAGCCTTTACTAATTACTGAGTGAATTTACTAATTTATCATCATAATTATTTAATATCTGCTGTCCATGCTGGCATGGGTTGGACAGATTGACCAGGGCTGGCAAACTGGAAGGCTGTACCAAACTCCAACCACTCCAAGAGTGTAATGAGTACTTTTACATGCCACAAGTGCCATTTGCGTGACACCAGTATCTTCTATGACTGCAGTTTTACTTAGTTTGATTGGTCTTCTCAAGCACTGCATAATACCAAATGCACTCTGTCATAGCCTCTGTGAGGCCTAACGCTCGAAGCATGGCATAATGCCAAATGGTTTTAGTTCTGGCCTCTATGAGGCTCACTATATATATATATATATATATATATATATATATATATATATATATATATATTAAACATTGTTTTGTTTTCAAAAGAAATTCCTGTAAGAGTGTTTACCTACTCAACAATGAAATTTCTCCTTGTCAATGAATATATATTTGTCAAAAAGGAGTGACTTCCATACACAATATAGATAAGGTTTTTTAAGCAGATGTTTAATATTTGATAAGAGAATGTTATGTCAACTTGCCCCAACTATCAACTCACTGAAAAGCTACCTTTCTACATATTTCTCAGACACCCTGTGAGTGGATTTGGTAGACAGAAACTGAAAGAAATCCATCATATATATATCATCAATATATATATATATATGTATGAATGTATATATTTGTCTGTGTGTGTCTGTGTTTCTCCCCCACCATAGTTGCCATCCGGTTTCACCAGTCCTCAGTCAAATCGTCCAACCCATGCTAGCATGGAAAGCGGAC
>NC_142952.1:15120682-15123182 GCF_046866305.1 Octopus bimaculoides
TAACTCTCTCAGTCTCTCCCAGTAGCTCAGTTGTTCCATTGATGCAATCTTCCTGGTGTAGCACCAATTTAACTGCCCCAAGTTTTGCTATTAATTTTACACTGTGGGGTGACCACAGTTGAGAACAATAGTCCCGACAACTCAGGATAAATGTCCTCCATAAAGCAAATATATAGTACATAGTAGTGGGAGGAGAAAATAGATTTCACGGTTAAGGTTTATAATGAGACTAATGTTAGTAATAGAGGTGTAAGATGGGAGGAAGGGGGAAGGGTGGTTTAGGCAGTGATAACCTTTGTGATAGTTTGTATGAAGATTACAGAGTTAAAGGTTGAGATCATGAAAAATGCTTGTTATTAGTTGGGGGAAATGAGTCGACTGGTTCAGTAGCTGAGGAGGTGGTCAAAAGTAGTTGTTAGTGAGATAAAGGAATCGGGTTGGTATTGGAAGTGGGGTGTTGTTGAATGGTTTTAACAGTTTGCTAGGATGAAGCATTATGAGGTTTCTATTTTATATAAAAGTACTCTACATTTTTAGGGCCTAAATTGGTTTATATATCCTTCTTCTCCTACTTGGTCCGTAAATCCCTAATCCCTTTCTAAATTTTAAAATTTTATTACTCTTTACTCTTTTACCCTTTTACTTGTTTTAGTCACTTGACTGCGGCCATGCTGGAGCACCGCCTTTAGTCGAGAAAATCGACCCCAGGACTTATTCTTTGTAAGCCTAATACTTATTCTATCGGTCTCTTTTTGCCGAACCGCTAAGTTACGGGGACGTAAACACACCAGCATTGGTTGTCAAGTGATGGTGGGGGGACAAACACAGATACACAAACACACATACATATATATATATATACATATATACGACGGGCTTCTTTCAGTTTCCGTCTACCAAATCCACTCACAAGGCTTTGGTTGGTCCGAGGCTATAGTAGAAGACACTTGCCCAAGGTGCCACGCAGTGGGACTGAACCCGGAACCATGTGGTTGGTAAGCAAGCTACTTACCACACAGCCACTCCTGCGCCTTATTATTGTAATATAAAAATTTTGCTGAATTTGGATATACACGTTTCCCCCTGTACCCTTAATGCACATTTAGATCTCATTGTGACCCCCTTTGTTTTCTATTATTGGCCCCTTTTAAATTAATAATAATAAAATAGTTTATGTCACCCCCTACCCTCCCTCTTTCTGGACATATACCATTATCTTTCTGACATCTTCTGAGACATGTTCCTTTAAGTAGTCATAGCAAATTTATAACCACAGTAAAATAGGAGCAGGGAAGAGTATCTGACATTAATCAATTTATCACCAGCAGCTGGAACTTAATTGTCAACCCCCCCCCCCCCCCCGGTGGTTTTAATTCTAAGTGGATGTAGAATACTAGCTGCATTAGATCTTTTGATTGTAATAAGGAGATAGATAAACGTAGCCATATTACCATCTCATGACCCCTATTGTTATTCTCTTCTGCCACTCCAAATTATAGTTGGGGTATTTTCTCCCTGAGTTCATTCTGCTACAATAATAGCAACAAGCATGTAATTCTTTTATTCTCTAGTTCCGATGAAAAATTTGCTAAAAAAATTATAATGAAGTATCCTCTATGTTGAAAACCTATATGGTCTTATATATATGCATCCTTTCAGATCACCATATCAAAACCACAACCAACTGTTATCCCAATCAATACCTACTTTATCTAGTGAACTGCCTGTGCATTAGTTTGTTTTTCCATTCTTTTTTGAATTCTTTTTCACTCTCTTCTTGCATTCATTTGGTATTACTACAGCAGCAGATTTCAGTGTGTTGAGTTCTCTTACTTTTGTAATAAAGTTACCCTTTACATTTTTAAGGTACCAAGCTAGTTGTTTTCTTCACTGTGCACATTCGCACAGTCTCAACCAGCTTCTCTGTTTCAAGCTCTGTTTCTGCGAACAGTTCTAAATCATCCATGAAGAGAAGGGAGTTGAGATGAAGTTCATTCTTTCTCAGCTCATAGTGCACGTTGATTTTTGCATAGGATTACAGAAAGTAGGATCAAAGCTATAACAAATAACAGAGGTGAAGAAGGAGTCTCCTTGGAAGATACCTCTTTTGATTGTTACCTTGGCTAAGTGCTGGTTGTTACAGGAAAGATGTGTTTTCCAACTAAGCATGCTGTTCTTAATCGGTGTACATACATTCTCAGCTATTCCGCACAGGTCAAGTGTTTCCAAAATCGACGAATATGGCAACATGTCATAAGCCTTTTTGAAGTCTATCCAAGCCATGCATTAGTTTTTTGTTTTTTTTGTACCTTTTACAGTTCTTCATTATAACCTTGTCTATCACAAGGTGGTCCTTGGTGCCCTAGGATCCTTTTCGACATCCCTTTTATTCTACTGGCAGTAGATTGTTTTCCACAAGGAACGTATATATTTTCCCTGCAAGGGTACCTGTTAATACTTTCCATAGGAGTTAAGGCAAGCAATGGTTTGGTAATTGCCA
>NC_142952.1:15125682-15135682 GCF_046866305.1 Octopus bimaculoides
ATTGTTTGCCGGTTTAGCTGCTTGTTATTTGTTATTATTAAGGTTTTAATTTTAGTGTTTTTCTCATATATTATAAGTGTTACTTAATGATTTAACAATGCATTTTATGTTCTGTTTTAAAAGCTTTCAGATCAAGTATTCTATATTCTATAGTTAATAGGCATATAATTCACATAATACATTTGTATGCATTTTATCCATTATTAATAGATTTACTATCTAATATAATAGGTTGTATTGGTCAATTAGTTTGTTAAAATATCCATTATTGATAAGTATTTGTGTCATTCTGTAGATTTCATTATCTTGTTCTTTGTTTGTGGAGAATCTAAATGCTTTTCAAAATAGAAATTTCACCACTGACATTTTGCATCCTTGTGGACATTTGTTGTCTTAATATAAGTACAATCATACAATTGTGTCTTAGATATAAATGGACGTGTTGTATCTGCTATTTTCTATCTGAGTATTTATAACTAGAAATAGAATCATTGTGTTGCAGGCAGTTATATTTGCCTTTTTCTAAATGCTAAATTTTAGTACAGAATTGATTTCTAGTTCTTCTAAAAATTGTAAACCTCACAATGTTAACTATTATACTGGCTGTGCCTGTATGATACCATCCTACTAACTCATTATGCACTTACAGCAAAGAACAATGCACCACACAACACAAACCATAACTAGATAATAATAATAATAATAAATGATTCGTAAGCCATACATCTATACTCCAGAAAAATAGACAAATAATGCTAGAAGCAATAGTCATAGTACAGCACAATGCATAAATAAAAAATAAGTGGTTGTGTGGTAAGAAGCTTGCTTCCCAACCACATGGTCCTGGGTTCAGTCCCATTGTGTGGTACCTTGGGTAAGTGTCTTCTACTACAGCCTCAGGCTGACCAAAACCTTGAGACTGGATTTGGTAGATGGAAACTGAAAGAGGCCAGTCATATATATATATATATATAATTAATTCAATAATAGGATAAAATCTTTTACAAGAATTTTATCAAGAAGCTAGTGGGAAAAAACTCATAAGGGAAAAAAATCCATCATTTTTTATTCTCAAGAATATATTTATTTATTTATATATTTATATAAGGGCATTACTACAGAATAATGCCACACACTAGACTTCCATAATAAACACATTTTTACCGAATGCGAGGAAAAGCAACTCTTAAAAAACCAACCTTTTAAAAATGAACTCAACTATATATCGAATGATTTCATGATTATTAGAATAATATGTAACTTTCGATCATCAGTATAGTATGGTCAGAATATATAAAAATAAACAAAATCCTCAACTTACCAAAATCAGAAATGCAATCTAGTCTGGGAAAGTAAGTTATGGTAGCTTAAAAATCCAGTGAACAGCCAGTTAATGTATTTGACGAGAAGGTAAGAAGAGGTATAGACTTATAATGTAAAGGGCAACTGGAAGTTCCTTCAGAACAACCTATTGAGGGTAATAACTAAATCTATGACTGGTGCAGCCAGACCAAGAGTGACATGATGGATGAAAAGTAAAGCAAATAGAACCATTACAGCAAAGAGAAAGGCTCAGAAAGATTGGAAGAATGGTGGCAGCAGAGAAATATACCAGTTGGCCTTATAGGAATGGGGGTTATACATCATTAGATGTACACCTGCTTTCCCATATTAAATTAGGATTGAACGGAACGCAGAACTCCAAACTATCAACTCAACAATATTTATTTAAGGTGGAAAATATACAGCTTTACTCTTGGTTGTTGAGACACCTTCTGTGTGTGAGAACATGGTTGTTGAGACGTTGGTATGTTGATGTGAGCTGTCTAGCGTGAGTTCGAAAGATGGAGAGAGACAGCTAGACACGTCCTTGCTCAATCGCTGGCCAGTCGAGAAAAAGACAGAATAAAGCGGGAAAGCTTGGATGTTGAATTCCACGCATGCATGAGACTACGCATGCGCACAGCATTACTACAGCCTGAAGGGAAGTGACAAAACAGATCTATCTAGCTAGGGAAGAAGCAGAAAGGAAAAAGTTTGATAATATTCTATGGCATGAGGACCAGAGGTGAGGTGTTTTGGATTGCAAGACAGCATATCAGAGAAAATCATAATGTTGTGGGAGAGAAATGTGTACATTTATACTTAGTGGTTCTGAAAAGCAAAAGGCATGGAAGTGATACTATAAAAGACTGTTAATTGTGGAGGATGTACGGGAAGAAGAGAGTCTTCCTAATGTAGACTCGACAGAGGGACTAGTTATCCTAATTCACTGCAGTACGATTAGATAAAGCAATTAAGGATATGAAGACAGAAAAAAACCCTGGTTTATGAGGAAATACTACCATGATGCTTAAAATATCTGGTAGCGTGGAATACAGACCAAGCAACTTCTAGTCACTTGCATAGTTAATTATATTATCCAGGAATGGGTCATACTCAATGACTAGTGTAGTAATATTATAGTCAATTGCCAAAAAGGTAAAGGAGAAAGCTGAGAGAGAAGTCATTACATAGGTATCAAATTGCTGGACAAGGTCATGAAAGTTAAAGGCAGGGTTAAAGCTCAATTAATTAGGAACAGAATAGGTCAGTGTAATTGGCCTACCTCATCCCCTGAACTTGCTGGCCTTTTTGTGCCAAAATTTGAAACCATCATTACAGAAGCTGAGTGAATAGTGCAATGTTCAACTGATACTTATTTTATCGAACCCAAACGGATGAAAGGCAAAGACAACCTCTGCAGAATTTGAACTCAGAACATAAGGACAGAGGAAATGCCACTGAGCATTTTGCCTGGCATGCTAACAATTCTGCTAGCTTGCCACCTTACTCAGCTTCTAATTATGAGAGCAACTATTCACATACTTACTCCCTGTACCACTCACCCCCATTAGAACCACTCACTTTGCCACCTATATTCTCAATATCATCCCTTATCACCCTATTTTCCACTGAATGCCCCTTTCATTTCCCCTTTTCCCCAGAACAGCCTCACAATTTGTCAATGGTAGCCCTTACCACTGCCCTGTTCATCTCCCACTATTTTCCACCCCAATGTACCTGTGGCTTAATTATATATGTAGATGTAAGAATTGCAGTAAGGTCTGTTAAATAAATTCAAGATGGACAATAATAAACAAATTCAGAGACAAGTTGCAATACACCACAAGGAAGCATTTATTACGACTTCAGAAATTTGATAAAGCAAACTGGTAAAGCATTTCAATCGTCAAAACATAACATATATATAAATGTTCATCAAAATGTAGAATAGAGGTTAAAAAAAAAACCTGAAATACAGCATCACAATAATTCTGGTTACTTCTATTCAAGTGTTAGTAGGACGCTAAGCATAATGTCCAGGATTCTAGTTTGAAATCTGTTCAAACTGAAAACTGCAAATTCAAATCCAAATTGTTTTCACATCAAGGTCCAGGTCGTTCGTAACAAAATTATCCTTCCTGGGGGCTTAGCGAGCCAGAACTTACCATTTTATAACTGACAAACAGACACTAAGCTAGTCCATCATGTTAAAGATGTGGGCAGTCCAAGTAAAACCAAACTGGGTAGTGAAAAGCTACAATGTGGACAGCTAAAGTTCAAGAGCACTCATGCTGCCACTACATACCCATGACTTCGTTTCTAGATATTGTTGAAATTCCAAAGAAGGAGCCTTGGATCTAAGTTAGAAACTGGTTCTTTCTCTATTGACAAGAAATCTTAAAATAAAGCCGGATAATCCTTTCTACTGTAGGCACAACGCCTGAAAATTTGGGGAAGGGGATAGTTGATTACGTCGACCCCACTGCATAACTGGTACTTATTTCATTGACCCCCCCCACCCCCACCCCAAAGGACGAAAGGCAAAGTCAACCTCGGTGGAATTTGAACTCAGAACGTAGCGGCAGATGAAATACTGCTAAGCATTTCGCCTGGGGTGCTAATGATTCTGCCAGCTCACCACCTTAAGATAACACTGAATAATGACATGCAAATATACATACATACATACATACGTACTTACATACAGACAGACAGACAAGCAGGCAGACAGACAGACATATATAATTTATGACAAACATTTGCTTGTGTGGCAATTCACTCCAGCAGGGGTGTTACAAAATAAATATTCCCTGGGAACACACAGCAATTAGTCATGTGGGAATCAATACAAAACTGACCACCATGAACAAATATACCAAAGCAAGTTGATTTATTTCTAACCCATTTAATATCTTTCGAGACATTGAATACCTTGAAGAGTGCTCAACAAGTAAATTACTCCTGGCTATGTCTTGCAGACTTTGTGGTATCATGGTTACTTCCCCTCCTCCTGCTGTATGAGAGAAGCAGCAGGGTTTACTCTACTTTGCCAACACATCTGGTAGAACTTGTAGGGTTACTTCCCCATATCTACCAGTCTGAGTGGAGAGAGAGAGAGAGAGAGAGAGAAAGGGAGCATGCAGAGTTCTTTCCCTTGTTCTACTAGTATGGGAGATTCTACATGGTCCTCTCTAACCATGTGAGTGAATATAAAAGAATATATAAATGTTTATAAATATATATAATATAAAAATATGTTATAGATAATTATATATCTATATGAATATGTATAATTTAAAATGCTACATTATGGTAAATTATATTTTATATGAATAAGTAAAGTATATCCTTATTTATATCTCATGAAAAAGAGATATATTATGATACATCTTCAAAAATATGTACATCAAGAATGAATGTTTGATGTTTAAAATTTGATGAGGAACATTATACTGTCTACTTTTAGGGAACTTTCTGAGCATTTCAGAGAATTTTCTTTTACTCTCTTTTACTTGTTTCAATCATTTGACTGTGGCCAAGCTGGAGCACCGCCTTTATAGTCAAGCATATCGACCCCAGAGCTTATTCTTTGTAAGCCTAGTACTTATTCTATCGGTCTCTTTTGCCGAACCGCTAAGTTACAGGGGACGTAAACACACCAGCATCGGTTGTCAAGCGATGTTGGGGGGACAAACAGACACACAAACACATACATACACAATGGGCTTCTTCCAGTTTCCGTCTATCAAATCCACTCACAAGGCTTTGGTCGGCCTGAGGCTATAGTAGATAACACTTGCCCAAGGTGCCACGCAGTGAGACTGAACTCCAGGACCATGTGGTTGGTCAGCAAGCTACTTACCACACAGTCACTCCAGTGCATATCCATACAGCCACTCCTGTGCCTATGATTAGACTTCGTGCTTAATGTTCTTGCATATCTTCACAAGGAAAGCTGTCTTTATTGTTTTCCTGTGACCCCATCACATCTGTTAAGTGTCTATTGTTTACATTGAGCACACAGGTAACCTTTTCCCCTTCCATGCCGGCTATCTCTAATGAGCGTATATTATATAACTGGTTTGTTGCCTAACATTCCTTTATATAATTTCATGCAAAACCAATTGGTAAGACCAGCCATAATGGACAATTAACACTATAATATTCAGACAATATACCGACTTTGCTAACAGTTATACAAGTGCATCTTCTCCCTGACTTAGATGACTCAAGCAGTATGTGTGTGTGTGTGTGTGTGTGTGTGTGTGTGTGTGTTTATACACACATACACACGCACACACACACACATATATTAATTGTTAAAAAATTGTACAGTATACACCTGGTAGTTTTCTGGTAAAGCAAATTCACTGACTTAGTGTTCATTGGATATTTTATTAATGAGAGAAACAGAAGATGAGTCAAAACAACTGTAGTGGTCAATAAAAGTTCTTGTATCTTCCATCTTCCATTTCTCTCATTAATCAAATATATATATATATATATACATATGCAGATATATGTACACATCAACATGTACATACACACATATAAATATATACACACACACTCAAAGACATACACTCTCATCATCCATAACTCTTACCTGTAAGTGTTTATATCTGTGCACATCTGACCAGATCTCCATAGATGCAAAACTATAATTCTCTATATTGATGTATTTACAGGTGAACATATGTCCCCATGTGTATTTATGCAATATATATATATATATATATACGAGGGAGTGCTGACAAGTTCCTGGCTTTGGGTAAAAGAAAATACAGGAGGACCAGTTAATTATGATTTTATTCAACATATTCCCCTCTCAGATTCACACACTTATTGCAGTGGTCCTTCAGTTTTTCTAAGTTCTGTAAAAGAACTCAGAAGGTTGGGCCTCCAACCAGTCTTTTCACAACACCCCTAAAGCCAGGAACTTTTCAGCACCCCCTCGTATACATAATAGTCTTCACAAAATTCAGCAATAACCGCACTGAAAACATCAATCATTTGTAAAGTCGTAATCATAGATATTTATCTCTACACTTATATACATATACCCTTGTTATACACATGTAGAGTATATACACAACCTTAGACAGAGGTAGAAGGTTAAATTCAGATACATAAGACATTACATAATGTTCAAGTGTTATTATATAATTTCTGGATGGAGCAGTTATATACTTGACAACAAGGATCAGCAAGATGTTCGAAGGTAGTTGTTCATTAGGGTACCAAGGCCCTTTAGTTATATATTGGACGAGTTGTATTTTGGGGAAATTTTCCAAAATTTTTGATTACATCATATAATTAGTTCCCAGTGATAGTTTATTAATTAAATTTCACTTACACTCTAGTATCTGGAAAGCCTCTGTTGCACATAAATTCCATTGTTTTCCTCCACTATCATGTGAAAAAGCAATCTGAATTATCAACCACAGTATCTAATAGTTAATATTCTTATCACATAGCAATCATACTTACACTCCTTCCTTCTAGCCCTAAAACATGGTGGCACCATCTTGCTTTAATATTGTCTCCAATAGCATCGATGTACACATTATCTGGTGTTCAGATTGGTGGCACTCCGTTGCTTACGACGACGAGGGTTCCAGTTGATCCGATCAACGGAACAACCTGCTCGTGAAATTAACATGCAAGTAGCTGAGCACTCCACAGACACTTGTACCCTTAACGTAGTTCTTGGGGATATTCAGCATGACACAGAGTGTGACAAGGCTGGCCCTTTGTATTACAGGTACAACAGAAACAGGAAGAAAGAGTGAGAGAAAGTTGTGGTGGAAGAGTACAGCAGGGTTCGCCACCATCCCCTGCCGGAGCCTCGTGGAGCTTTAGGTGTTTTTGCTCAATAAACACTCACAACGCCTGGTCCGGGAATCGAAACAGCGATCCTACGACCGCAAGTCCACTGCCCTAACCACTGGGCCATTGTGCCTCCACGATGTTCAGATTGAACACTTGTATACAGCATTTCTTTGGAGGCAGTTGTTGTTCCCAGTAAAGCAGTAAAGCAGATACATTCCAATGAGCTCAGTTACTTGAGAAGAGCTGCTATGTCCTATTGTAATACTGAAGTTATTTTACCTAACATTGCAAGTCCAAAGTTTATTATCAAATTTAATTAATGGTCCTCTAGCTGCTAAAATAGTATCTATATCTGATCCAGATGATCAAGAGTTATTCATGGAAAAGCTGAATATCTTATTAAATAGGATGGGGTTAATAAACAAGTAGTAGCTAGAGATATCTAGTTGTAGAAGTTTAATTGATTTTTATCTGTCAATTCCCTAAACTAATCTATAACATCTACAGTGTCAAACCATAAACTAAGTGTAATTTTAGATTAAAGTCAAGGGATTACTCTATCTATAAGCTTTTTGCTAATCCTATCTATATCTGATTCAGAAGGGCATATAAGTCTAACAGCTAGATACATGCATGCATGTGCGCACACGTGTGTGTGTGTACATGCATGTGTCTGTGTGTTTGCACTCTATTAAAATTGTGAGCTACAAACAGTGATGTTGTCCCTTCTCCTGTAAACGAATCTTCTACTCACTTTGCTCCTTTGAAGATGTGTGAAACAAGAGATTCCTTTATGTTGAAAACAGATAAGGATTAGTGAGAAGAAGGGTATCTGGCTGTAAAACAATGCCTCAATTATATAAGGATCTAACCCATGCTAGCATGAAAAACAGACATAAAACAAACTGATGAATGAGGATATATATATAAATATGGATGTATATATATGTATTGGTAACATATTTATACACTGAATGACACCTTGGGCAAGTGTCTTCTACTACAGCCTTGGGTTTACCAAAGCCATGTGAGTGGATTTGATAGACAGAAATCGAAAGCACATCATGTGTGTGTGTGTGTGTGTGTGTGTGTGTGTGTGTGTGTCCTTGTGTCTGTAGTTGTCCCCCAACTCTACTTGACAAGTGGTGTTTGCTTGTTTACATCACCATAACTTAGCAGTCCGGCCAATGAGACCAATAGAATAAGTACCAGGCTTAAGAAATAATAATAAGCACTGGGGTCAATTCTTCAAGGTGGCACCCTAGCATGGCTGCAGTCTGATAACTGAAACAGATGAAAGATAAAAAATATATATGTATTTAAAGATATACATATATATATTAAAGTTAGATGAAGCTGGTTTATGGGATTATCTTACGTTTCACGTCCATGGCTTTATGGTGTATCATCAAATCCCAAAATCTGTTGGCTAAAGGCCTCTCTAGAATATGGAGGAAGAAATGAACTCGTGCTTGCATTACACGAAATCGCTGCTAGCCTATTGGAACCCTCAAGATAGCAGGGCCACAGGCGATCAACAGGCAAAGGGACACAACCCCTTTGTTGACAACAGCGATCGATAGTCAAGGGGAGACAATCGACTTTGTTGACATTGAAAGCTCAATTCCTCCTCCATATTCTAGAGAGGCCACTCACTAGACGAGCCTTTAGCCAACAGATTTTGGGATCTGATGATACGCCATAAAGCCAGGCCCTTTATGGGCATGAAACCTAAAGTATTCCTATAAACCAGCCTCATCTAACTTTAATATATACTGCTGTATAACTTAGAGTATGCTTCTTTCTTCAGATTAATGTTCACAGATGATATATATATATATATATATATATATAAGAATTTAAGGATTGGAGAAAACGCATGTTATAATTACATACTTTATTCCTACATATGTTTCAAAGGATTACAACCTGTGTGATCCATAGGGATCTTTGATATTAAAATTGTAACCTTCTCATCAGGGAAAGCATGGGAATCATCTTAAACGTAAGACATTATGACCGATTATGAAAACAATAGATGGATCCATCTATTGTTTTCATAATCGGTCATAATGTCTTACATTTAAGATGATTCCCATGCTTTCCCTGATGAGAAGGTTACAATTTTAATATCAAAGATCCCTATGGATCACACAGGTTGTAATCCTTTGAAACATATGTAGGAATAAAGTATGCAATTATAACATGCGTTTTCTCCAATCCTTAAATTCTTAAATATACTCAAATACCCAAAATTTCAAGGAGTTCCTGCCTTAAAAACAGGAGCTAACCACAGTTATTTTGTGTTCTTTGCTACATTGGTTTCTATTAACCCATTTATTCTATCAGAAGAATTTTTATTCATTAAGATAGAAGAAATACACATAATTATATATATATATTTAAAGAGGAAAATAATTAGAGATGGCAACACTAGGCCTTGTCCAAGGAATATACTTTTAGAGTGACACACAATCACTGATCTTGTAAAGAGGAAAGCAATTAGTCTTAAATCTCTGATCGAGAAGTAAGTAGTAACGATACTACAGAGTAAAATCTATTTGCCAACGTAAAGTGGCAGTCCTGATTAGGACGGTGTTACTACCTTTTTTTAGCCTCAGGAAAATATCTTTTCCAGCTGGCTACCAATACATAACTGTGTCCTTATACCTCAAATAAAGAAGCCAATGTCTCCACTCAGTCTTAAATGGTATCTGCAGACCATGGTTTCTGGGTTATTTCTCTTCTTTGGCACAGGATAACTGTAAGAGGGGATTCAAATTCTGCAGAGGTCGTCTTTGTCTTTCATCCTTTTGGGTTCGATAAAATATGTATCATGGTG
>NC_142952.1:15140682-15145682 GCF_046866305.1 Octopus bimaculoides
CTCGCGGTCATAGGATCGCGGTTTCGATTCCCAGACCGGGCGTTGTGAGTGTTTATTGAGCGAAAAGACCTAAAGTTCTACGAGGTTCCGACAGGGGATGGTGGCGAACCCTGCTGTACTCTTCCACCACAACTTTCTCTCACTCTTACTTCCTGTTTCTGTTGTGCCTGTAATTCAAAGGGCCAGCCTTGTCACACTCTGTGTCACGCTGAATATCCCCGAGAGCTACGTTAAGGGTACACGTGTCTGTGGAGTGCTCAGCCACTTGCACGTTAATTTCACGAGCAGGCTGTTCCGTTGATCGGATCAACTGGAACCCTCGACGTCGTAAGCGACAGAGTGCCAACATGACAAGGGAGATTAGGTTGATATTTCTAGCAGGGTGGGTGACCCTGTAGAAGTTTCCTCGTTTACTACCACTACTAAAATTTGAATGGTTTTGTCCCATCACCAAACAGAACAAGCCCTCTCACCCTTCCAGTTATCACAGCTATCCTACTTCAGTCCCAGCATCTCCAAGATTTTGGTCAACAGCAACAAAATATTATTTTCCTTCTCATTTACTATCAGCAGGGCCTATGAGAGTGAGTGTCAGCCAGTCAGGGCCTGGAAAAGCAAGGACACCCTTCCACCCATCCTTAGCAAAAGCAAAAAGAAACAGACAGGAGAAAAGTACAGAACACTAACTTTGGAAGCAGCCCCTTCCCCATATCAGACCTTGAAAGTCGTTTTGTTCCATCTTTCCCGATTTCTCTTGGAGACCCTTAACATAACTAAAATGCAAATTACTAGACATTTTATGTTTCTTTTTTTTTTTTTTTGGCATCCTATACCAATGATTGATCCTTTTGAAAACTTAGCATACACTTGATATGAGTGAAATTGTTTTGTGTGTGTGTGTGTGTGTGTGTGTGTGTGTGTGTGTGTGTGTGTGTAGGAAATTTGACTGATGATTTCTATCTATCTATCTATCTATCTATCTCTCTCTCTCTATATATATGTATATATTCGATTAGAGGTTGTGTTAGCCTCATGAAGGGATGGTGTCATCCAAGAAAATACTGGTTCAATATCTAATATTTTGGGAGAATTAATTTCCTTAAGACAATAGGTATATATATAAAACCATACAATTTATAGTCATATAAAAGAAGAAACAGAAAATGGAGATTGAGAAGTTAAAAATTGTTTATTATTAACAACAGGTTAATCATCATCCCTTACAGCTGTTTCAATTAATACTAAGTGAATTGATTAGAGCCCCACATACAAGCATTACCAAGGTGGTTTTAGGATATCAGTCTTCTCAAACACTGCAAAAAGCAAGTCATCTCAGTCCTTTCTCATCTCCTCTGTAAGACTCAACATGTTGAGATTGCCCTTCAATATTTCATCCCATTTCTTTCTGGGTCTCCTTCTTCCACAAGTTCCATTCAATTTAAGTGATTGGCTTTCCATTATGAAAACTGTCCTCGTTTGTATGCATCATATGACCAAAGCAGCATAGTCTTCTCTCTTGCACGCTACATCTAATTCCTCTTAATACACTAGCACTCTATTGTACGTGCACACTGACATTGCACTTCCATTGAAGCATACTAGCGTCATTCCTCTACAGTCTTCATATGTCCTCTGCATTTAGGGCCCATGTCTCATTACCATATAGCATTACTGTTTGTACTTCGCTTTGTGATATGGTGAGCTCTGAGGAAGCTAAGGATTGAAGAATGGCTTGTGGAAGCTGTATAGGCCATGTACAAGGGTGCTGTCAGTTAGGTAAGAGTTAACCATGAGTACAGTGACAAATTTAGTGTTCAGCAGAATTGTTTCTCAACCCCCTCCTATTCATCATCGTCCACCAGGCCATAACAGAAATTTAAAACTGGTTTCCCATGGGAGCAACTATATGTTGATGATCTTGCTGTCATAACAGAATTGGTAACAGAACTAGAAAAGCAATTCCAGGTGTGGAAGCAAAACCTGGAATCAAAGTGTCTTAAAGTTAACTTAGCAAAGATCAATGTGTACCTAGTGCAAGCTATGGACACTCTAGGGATACTTGCAGCTTTAAGGAGAGAAAAATTAACATTACATCTTTTGGTGGTTTTCCCTGGATACTTACTGATAACGAAATCAAGCACAAAATAGTGTGGTCCATTATATGTAAGACACAGCCATACAAAGGTAGTAACAGTGTTTGGAATTTGGGCATAACTGAAGCTTATGAAATAATTAAGTACAAACTGAATATTATCAACCAAAGAGGTGATATAATAATAATAAATTAAATTAAATAATAATAGTAATGAATTGCTTGCATTTGTACAGCATGTCATTCCAACACAACTCAAAAAATTAACATAGCAGCTTCATCTAAATACTTGATTAACAATACTTCAACTGGAAACCTTATATGCATATCCCCCACAGGACATTATAACCTCTATTTTCATCTTTTCCAGATTTCTTCACTTTCTTCCTTAATTTACCCTAATTAGTTTATCTAATCCTGGTTCAACTGAACTAATTTGATCAGCAGCTCAGCACTACCCCTAAGGAATACTGATATGTATGGATTTTGATTTGTTGATTACCTTTAATCTTTAAAATATCATCTAGTTAACTACAAATATTTCAAGTACAGCATTTTGTACCATTAATCCTTTTATATCTTTACTGTTATTTACCCACTAACATATAATCCAGTGCTTGAACAATACAAATAGTTTGTTCTAAATTCTTTAGATTGATCCTAGATTTTATTTCCTGCACTTCATTTCACCTGATTTCACCTTATCTCATTTTACCCTATCTTATTTATACAATTACAATTTATTTGTTTATTTATCCATATACTTTTATCTCGTTATATCCATTTATCTTTTATCTTTCACTTGTTTCAGTCATTAGACTGTAGCCATGCTGGGGCACTGCCTTGAAGAATTTTTAGTCAAATGAATGGACTCCAGTACTTAATTTTTTTAAAGCCTGGTGCTTATTCTATTGGTCTCTTTTGCTAAACTGCTAAGTTATAGGGATGTAAACATACCAATTCCAATTGTCAAGTAGTTGGGAGGGGCGGGGACAGACATAGACACCAAAGACACACACACACATATATGATGGGCTTCTTACAGTTTCCATATACCAAATCCACTCACAAGGCTTTGGTGAGTCTAAGGCTGTAGTAGAAGACACTTATTTCTTTATTGCCCACAAGGGGCTAAACATAGAGGGGACAAACAAGGACAGACAAAGGGATTAAGTTGATTACATCGACCCCAGTGTGTAACTGGTACTTAATTTATCGACCCCGAAAGGATGAAAGGTAAAGTCAACCTCGGTGGAATTTGAACTCAGAACGTAACAGCAGACGAAATACCGCTAAGTATTTTGCCCGGCGTGTTAACGTTTCTGCCAGCTCGCCGCCTTGTAGTAGAAGACACTTGCCCATGGTGGCACACAGTGAGACAGAATCCAGAACCATGTATTTGGTAAGCAAGCTTTTTACCACATAGCCACACCTATACCTATTTATAACTTATGTAACAATAAAAATAGGGAAAATATCTTAACTCATATAATCGTTAATACAATAGCCTAACTTAGCTTGAATCAGTACAAATGCATGAATATTGTCTCCCCAGATACTTTTTGTATGTAGTAATATTTTAATCCGTTTTCGTTAATTAATTAACTCTTAATCTCATACTATTATATCACTACATTGAAATTAGTGCTCTGTGACATACTGTATGTGTGTGAGTGTGTGTGCGTGTGCATGTGTGTGTGTGTGTGTGTGTGTGTGTGTGAACACAGGTATGGAGAAAAGTATATGATTGTACTTGTTAATACTCACATATGAATGTATGAATATGTGCACTGAAGTGTTTTTGATTATTCATATAAAGAGAATATGCATGTATGGATCCTATACCAAGATTCTTGAGAAAGTATTGCCATTCCTCAAAACCAGCAATGTGAAATTCCAACAACTTAAGCCCCCCTTTCTGTTTCTGAACTTTCATTTGATTCTAAGCCTTATTTTGCTCTCCTTTTATGTCTCCCTCTTTCTACTGACTATATGCCTTATTCATTATTCATTTATTCATCATTTATTTGTTTATTTATTTATTTATTTATTCTATTATTCATCTAAACTAATGGTTCTCAACTATTTTTTATCTATCGACCCCTTTGCTTACTGCTTTACATGAGTAGACCCCTATAGTCACTCAATGTTCAAACACTAGTTTTGTTTTTCACATATCAACTTGTGTAGGTTGAATTATGTAAAATGTTAGAGAAAGAAACCTAACTGTTTCTTGCAATACATACCAACACATATATCTAAAGCAAAATTTTTTCAGGGGTCCTTAAAATACTATTGTGGATCCCCAATTAACTATTTTGCTGCATGGACCCCCAATTTACTATTTTGCTGCATGGACCCCCAATTTACTATTTTGCTGCATGGACCCCCAAAATCTCAGGAGCCATATGGATCATGGTTGAGAACTGCTGATCTAAACTTATGGGTCTCTATTTTTTACCTATGGATCCCTTTGACTACTATTTTATTCTGGTGGACCCCCATAGCCATTCAATGTTTAAAAATTAGTTTTATACATACTTCTTTTGAAATTCCTATTTTGTTTTTCACCCATTCACTTGTGTAGGTTTGCAATAAGACTCTCTAAGAGAACATTTTTTTTCTGTGGCCAGAAACATGTTAAATTATGTTAAGCATTAGAGAAAGAAACCTAGCTGTTTCTTGCAATAAATATAAAGGGTAAGGGTAAAGACCCCCTTCAGTCATGAATGATCATGGGATTGCATCTAGAAAGATACCCTCCGAGACAAGTCCAGGCAAGGTTGTTTATGGAAGACCAGCAGTTGCCCATGCATATCAGCCTCCCCTCCACACACCACTGATATTATCCAAGAGAAAGACAAAGGCCAATAGAGCTTGGCACCAGTGATGTCACAACTCATGTCTA
>NC_142952.1:15150682-15158182 GCF_046866305.1 Octopus bimaculoides
AGCCCTACAACGAGAGTTCAATGTCATAAAATGTCATTGTCACTGTTCATTTTTTTTATCATTTCTCACAATTTATTTCATGTTAGTTGAGGTAAGGTCAGTTTACATATATCTGAATATTGAAGGTTTAATTATCTTTTAAAGTTAGTTACTTCCCTTACCACTACCGACTCAATATATTTGTCAGAAGAAATTCTATCCTTACAGTTGCTGTAATTGTTTTTTTCAGTTCTCCTCTCTTCCTCTCCCAATCAGTCTGACTGAGCAGAATTATGAAAGGCATTGGAGTTATAGGCCACTATACATCCAGTTAGGGGAGGCGCAATGGCCCAGTGGTTAGGGCAGCGGACTCGCGGTCATAGGATTGTGGTTTCGATTCCCGGATCGGGCGTTGTGAGTGTTTATTGAGGGAAAACACCTAAAGCTCCTCGAGGCTCCGGCAGGGGATGGTGGCGAACCCTGCTGTACTCTTTCACCACAACTTTCTCTCACTCTTTCTTCCTGTTTGTGTTGTGCCTGTAATTCAAAGGGTCAGCCTTGTCACTCTGTGTCACGCTGAATATCCCCGAGAACTACGTTAAGGGTACACGTGTCTGTGGAGTGCTCAGCCACTTGCACGTTAATTTCACGAGCAGGCTGTTCCGTTGATCTGATCAACTGGAACACTCGACGTCATAAGCGACGGTGTGCCAACACACAAACACAACACACACACATCCCGTTAGAAATAGCAGTCAAAATTTCTTCAAAATCACACCCTACCATCTTAAATAAGGATATTTTAGAATGTAGGTTCTGATATCAAGTAAAACAAAGTGGTTACGGGGAGGGGGGACTCCTTTGATCATAAGTCTATTCCACCAGAGTTGGTCTTAGGGTTAAACAACAGCACATGTAACATATAGATAATATTTTGCAATATAATTTATATAATTATTCTAGCTTCAGTTAATTTTGAAATATTTTCTTCATTAAACTTTCTCAATAACAGAAAGGAATACATTTTTGTTTGTTATTCTATTTCTAGAAATTATATTCATTGTTGGCTGGGATGACAATTGTTCAGGTGGCTATTTGACAGGTGATTCTACATCACAAAAATTAATTGCCACCTTCATTACAGTCTACGTGATAATTAAATTTTCTTTTTTTTTTGCTATCAAATTGCTGTCGCTTTATTGCAAAATCAACTGTTTTCATTATCATCATCATCATCATTATCATTATCATCGTCATCATCATCATCATCATCATCATCATCATCATCATTATCATCATCATCATTATCATCATCATCATTTAACATTTATTCCCCATGCTGACATGGATTTAGACAGCTTTGACAAGAACTGGCAAGGCCAAGGGCTGCACCAGGTTCTATAGTCTGTTTTAGCTTGATTTCTACGGCTGGATGCCCTTCCTAATGCCAAACACTTTACAGAATGTACTGAGTGCTTTTAATGTGGCACCAGCACCAATGCTTTTTACATGGCATTTTGCTTTAGGATCTCAATTGTGTTGTGGTGGATGGGTCTTCTCAAGTACAGCAATGCACCATGTATCTCAGTCCTCTACCACCTTTATAAACTTCAGTGTTTTGAGACTGGCTTTCAACAATCATTAATACAATAAAATTGTTTTTTGTCAAAGGAAAGACATGCATTATATAAAGAGATTTCTCTGAGGGATCTTACCTGCAGACAGCTTGGTCTTAAACCACATAATATGATAATCACGATTGGTCAATTGCTTTATCAGGTTCATCACATTTTTATAACAATACTGCTGATTGGCTAAACATAATTTCAATAAAATTTGGAAAGCAAGAAATTATTTTTAAAAATCCTTTTTTTTTTTTTTCCTTTTTACAAATTAATCTGCAACATTTATTGATGAAGACATTTTGTTTTGAAATATTTAAAATGTTTCACAAACTATTGGGTGCGATTTGAGTTGTCCCTGACATTGTTGCATGAAAACCTGAAAATGAGCATAAGTTTAACACATGCCCTACTACTTATTATGATCACCCCTATGTTTTATCAGACCTTGTATATCTAGGATTACACTATGAAATGTGTAATTTTAAGATGGCAGGGTGTAATCTGTGAGCATTTTGGCTGCTATATCTAGCATGTACACCAACTAAATAGAGACTCTCTTATTGACCATTGTTACTGCAATCTGACCAACACAGTAACTACATAAGTTGCTATCTGAATGGTCAGTCCATTACTCTAAACTTTCTGCTAGTTTTTAATGGTCATTCTAATGAAATGATTATGAAGGAACCTCTTCAATATCACTTAACTGTCTAGAAACAGCAACAAAATCTCTCTCATATCATTACTACAATCATCATTATCATCATCTTTACTATCATCATCATGTTTTGCTTGTTTCAGTCATTTGACTGTGGCCATGCTGGGACACTGCTTTGAGCATAAATCATCATCAACATTTTACATCTGTTTCTCATACTGGAATAGGTTGGATGGATTGACAGCGACTGGCAAGACCAGGGACCACACCGGGTTCCATAGTCTATTTTGGCTTTGTCTCTACAGCTGATGTCCTTACTAATGACAACCACTTTAGAGAGTGTACTGGGTACTTTTTATGTGGCACCAGCACCCACACCAATGTTTTTTACATGGGACCTTGGTTTTAAGATCTCAGTTCTGTTGTGGTGGGCAGGTCTTCTTGAGTACAGCAATGCACCACATATCTCAGTTCTCTGTCATCTCTTTTGCAAAGCACAGCCTTTTGAGATTGACCTTCAAGTACTTTGTCCTATATCTTCCTGGGTCTCCCTCCTCCACAATTTCCTTCCACCAATCTTATAAAAAGGAGGACAAATTGGATAAAATCACAAAGTACATTTAATTTATTACCAAATATGATTAAACAGATGATTTCTATTGGAAGTGTATAAATATGCACTTTGAAGTTCTTCTGAGTGTGTTTCCAACCATTTCCATTTTAATCTATAAACAATACTGATTGCATTTGTATTCTTCTGATAGAAAATATCGAAGATTTCATACATTTTGAAATTGCTGTAAATTCACAATAAAATTATTCAAATTATATTTATATATCAAAGAGCATAAAATAAAAGTAAATTTATTTTTACACTATGTACCCCACCCCCAGCAAACAGAAGTAAAAAAAAAACAAGATGGTCACAGCTGCAATGCATTTGATCATAGATTGGGTTGTCGAGTGTTGACCCAAGGCTAAACAACAACACAGCCTAACCAGAATGTCTATGAGTTATGGCACCCAATGTTGCACAAATGCTTAATGCATGTATACATACATACATTGTTGTTGTTGTTGTTGGCACTCCGTCGCTTACGACGTCGAGGGTTCCAGTTGATCCGATCAACGGAACAGCCTGTTCGTGAAATTAACGTGCAAGTGGCTGAGCACTCCACAGACACGTGTACCCTTAACGTAGTTCTCAGGGATATTCAGTGTGACACAGTGTTACAAGGCTGACCCTTTGAATTACAAGCACAACAGAAGAAAGAGTGAGAGAAAGTTGTGGTGGAAGAGTACAGCACGGTTCGCCACCATCCTCTGCCGGACCCTCGTGGAGCTTTAGGTGTTTTCGCTCAATAAACACTCACAATGCCCGGTCTGGGAATCGAAACCGCGAGCCCGCTGCCCTAACCACTGAGCCATTGCACCTCCACTCATACATACATACATACATACATTTTCAGCTTCATACCTATTATTATTGGAGCCACAGGATACATGCCAACCCAACAGGGGCAAAGTATGGCTGAACTTGGGATCTTGGGGAGAGAATGTAAATCCTTAATTTATCTGCTACAAATGATCTTATTTGGGACTATAAAATTCTGCAAGACATTCTTAAGATTTAAAGTATGATGGTTAAAACAAGATACTTTCCTTCAAAGCCTTGCTACCAAGTAGGTGGCCAGTCAAAGTTTACCCTAAATTAATAAGAGAAAAAGAAGAACATGCATGCATACATACATACATTCATACATACATACATACATGGGGATCTTGGGGCGAGAATGCAAATCCTTAATTTATATGCTCCAAATGAACACAGTACCTAGTTATTACTGAAGATTTCTAATAATACAAGAACATGTTCAGAGTTGTCTCCCATGCATGTAATGTTAAGACTTACCCCACAATCTATAGACCACATTCTATGATATTTTTAGTTTGTCTCCCTTACATTTTTGACAAGAATTAGCTATTATGGGCAGTGATTCTTTCTTATAATCAACAGTGTAATTCAAATTAGCTCTTACTTCCATTAGCATACACCTTAGAATAATATATATGCATATGTGTGTGTCTATGTGTATGTGCACATACACACAGACACACACACAACACACGCACACATATATCTACAAGTGGCCATGCTGTGGTTGTATATGTGTGTATGTATATTTATCTTTGTTCTTATATACTCACATTTATGTATATGTGTGTGTATAAAAAATGTTCATACTAATTCACATTTTATGGTTTATACATTGAATTCAGTTTTTATTCTTCTAAGGTATGTATTTGTGTGTGTGTATGTGTGTGTGAGCGTGTAATAAAAATCTTATTTTAATAACACCTCATAACGTATTACTAAAATTGCTTTATCATTGTGAAAATCAATATTTATCTTACCTGTACACATAATTATAAGGTACTTAACAAAGCTATTTCATTAGTTATAAACTAGCAAGAATTTGAGTTTCCTAATCCAAATATGCAACAGGATCAATGCCCTGCTTCATTTATCACTAGTAATCACACACACACACACACACACACACACACACACACACACACACACACACGCACACACATACTCTCTCTCATGCTCAGCAGCTATCTCATCTATTTATCCCCACTCAAACGTGGATGTTCCGTTAGAACGAACTATACTGCAGTAGTTACTTTGAGAGAAAGTCTCATATTGGCTTTTTGGTGCAAAAAAATAACGCCAATATGAAAGGTTTTCTCATGGTATCTACCACAGTATAGGTTGTTCTAGTAGAACATTCATGTTTAAGTAGGGATAAATATTACCTCTCAGTATTAATGCTGCCTCTGTTGTTAATAAGTATTTTTTAACAAGCTCACTGTGACACTACTTGTGATACCTACCCCTGTTCTGGCACAGCTTTTCTATATATCACTGGCAGGGAGACGAGTCACTATCTCTAGCAATCAAGTGTTCAACATTGACAAGACCAAGGAAGGTCGAAATCACATGATTTGGTGGTCTCAGCGCTGGAGGTGGCGAGGGTTTATCTCCCCACTAGTTATATAACAAAAGTGTAATTTGCACCAAGAAGCCAATATGAGAGTATCTCTCATGGAATCTACCACAGTGTAGTTTGTTCTGACAGAACATCCAGGTTTAATTGGGGATAAATATCACCTCTCAGTATTAAAACTGCCTCTGTCACTAATGAATATCTATCTTATATAGTTTCAGCCTCTTCTGCACCAGATCCCTTATCCTCTTCCTGTACTCACTCCAAACAACCATTTTCCTCTCTATAACAATCATATTTCGTCTTTATATAGAATTTAGCTTCCCCACTTTAGCTAAACTTTATGGAATCTGATGTTCACTTTCAGAAGTCTCTTTCGATTATTACCATATTTAAAACAAAAATAATAAATCTGTAACTCTCTCTCTGATAATTATTTCCAAGATAATGTTTTGAGGTTTATATATATATATTCAGTTTGTAGGCCAGCGTTTAACTGGTGACTGTAGACCACTTTTCCAGGTAATGTTCCAGTTAGGCCCTTTTGCATCCCAAAAAACAGTTATCATCACTTTTTCAGAAGAAAGTAGTAGAGTCATGAATTTCCATTTTTTGTTGACAATTTGGGTTATGGCAAACCATCTGACCTTTGCCACCATGGGAAACAGGCATAAAATGATAATGATGACTGTGATATGAAAACATATATGTGTGAGTTGTGTACTAACATTCACTATTATTATTATTATTATATATTAAGTTATTTATTTATATATATATATTTATACAATTGCAGCAAGGAAGATGTTTGTAAGCCATTTAAGAACACTCAAAAAGCCGTTAGATTTACTTCAACATTTTTGTGTGTTCTTAAATAGCTTACAAACATCTTCAACACTCCAATTGTTTTTGTTTCAACACATGATCTCAGATCAAGTCACTTGCTATGCAAGTACATCTCTGTGATATATATGTATATATATATATATATACACACTGTAAGGTATGTAATATAATTTTTTTGTATGTAATATAATTTTAATCTTTGGATTTTTTTTAATATGCTAGACCACTGGTTTTAATTGATTAATATCAATTTCTACCCTCATTAATAAATATACACACTGTATGTAAATGTTATATTTCTTTATTTGAACAGTTATTTTCCATACTTGAAAGAAATCTCCCTGAATGCCTGTTGGCAAATAACAGCAGATGGAGTACTGAGGTTCCTGGAGATATTGCCCGAGTTGGAATCAGTCAAGTTCAAGATCAACTCTGGTCTTTCGTTGAATGATGTACGTAGTGAGAGAGCAATGAGCGAAGGAGCTAGAATTATTCAGAGTGTGGCTGATTCAGAATTTTCGAGTCTTGTCACTGTTTTGTGTCTACATTTTGTACCAATTGAAATGGAAGAATTGTGGGATTTGGTGAAGAAATTTCAGAACTTGAAGAAACTTTGTATCAGCAATTGTGAGGTATGAGAAACATTCTTTTATTATTTTCTGTTTCCGGGCAGTGAATCGTTAAAAGTCACATTTGCATACACACACATACGCATGCCCACACACATGTATGCACACATATGATATACATGTATATACGATGTTCTAAAAATATGTTCACTGTGACTACACTCTTGGAGTGGTTGGCGTTAGGAAGGGCATCCAGCTGTAGAAACTCTGCCAAATCAGATTGGAGCCTGGTGTAGCCACCTGGTCCACCAGTCCTCAGTCAAATCATCCAACTCATGCTAGCATGGAAAGCAGACGTTAGACGATGATGATGAAAGATGATGATGATGTGAAATATTGTAGAGAAACTGTTGGACAGGAACTTAAACATACGTGGGGCACAGTTCCAGGACAGATACACCATCCCTTGAATCTATTTCCTCAAATAGCTAAAACCTCTAAAATATCATGAACAAATGAAGGAAGACTCTATACAGTCACTTGAGTTGCTAAAATTAGTAGCCAAATGTGTCTAATATCATGCCCAAGGGGAAATATTGCCTCACTTGAAAACAGGTAAGAATTAGCAACAGGTTCTGGTTGCAGAAAATTAGCTTCGATGAATTCTGTCTGACCCATAGAAGCATGGAAAAAAGGTTCCCCAACATGACTGCTGTCTAAGACTGAAACAGGTAAAAGACAAAAGATAGAAGACGTGTATATGTGTGTGTGTCATGTGCATTTAGTGCAATAAAAAAAAAGTAAAAAACTCT
>NC_142952.1:15375682-15380682 GCF_046866305.1 Octopus bimaculoides
ACTAATTTGTAATAATGTTAAAGTGGAGTTTTGAAATTAGCTTATCACTGTAAATCTGAGGGTGCACCATTGAATACTGAGGGGGTAGTGCCATTGAGTGCACCTCCTTAGCGACAAGCATGACAGCCATTGAGCTTCAATGTGGAGAAAAAATCACTTGTTAAGGTTATGTCTTTGGATATTCTACAGAAATTATAGTCAGCAATGATTTCTATAGAATATCTGTAGAGATAACCTTAGCAAGTGATGTGATAGCACTGCTAACACAGTAGAAGATGGTATTGACTTATAAAAACATTTAATATACTTTATAGTATATATATGGTTGCATAACAAAATACTGTATCCCCACAAGTCATTAATGGAGAAATAATGTTTCCAAATTTTCATCATTTTTATTCATATAATCGATGAAAGGTAGCCTAGTACCTTCCCCTCCAATCACCAGCTGGGGATTTTAGCAAACTTTATCTTTTTTATCCAGTCTAATCAAGGAAGGAAGGTTGATAGCCTTTATCAAGTCCTGCAAAACTGCAGAGAGAAAGTGAGAAAATTAAGCTCAAACTGGAGACTTTCTTTTTTTACCCAATCTAATCAAAGGAGGAAGAGTGACACCTTTTATCAGGTCCCACTAGACTGGGGAGAGAAAGGGAGAAAGTTAAGCTCAAACTGGAGACTTAACCCAAGCAATCACTGGATCACCTGCTCTCCTTCTAGGAGGGAGTGACAAGGTAACCTCACTAGTGTTGGTGCAATTAACCTGAATACTTGCAACAGAGAGGACTCTGCTAAAAACAGCAGCCAAAGACCAGGTGATGGGGTTAAACTAGGGGACAGGTTAAGACTATCACCATCCAACAAGAGGAACATCCCTTTCAATAGGCTTCCATACAGTTTCCATTATGTGAATCTTGCTCACAAGGTTTTTGGATAACCTTTGACATTTGGACTATGATAGAAGACATTTGTCCAAGGTGCTGAAAATACATGCACACACATACACACACACACACACACTCATGCACCCACATATGCACACATACACAAGTATGCACACACTCACATGCACACACACATACACTCATGCATGCATACACACATATGCACACAAACACACATACACACATGCACACACACTCATGCACACACCATGCAGAGACAGGATGCCGAATGCACTTTTGCCGAAGGACAAGAAGCCGAAGCCAAGAAGCTGAATGGACACAATGTCGAATGGACATAAGCCGAATGGACACAATGCCGAATGGACATAAGCCGAATGGACACAATGCCGAATGGATATAAAGCCGAATGGACACAATAATAATTAAAAAAAAACATTCTTATCTACATAGTTTAATGATCAATTCATCAATTTGGTACTTAAGATTTAATGAGATTAAATCTTAATTTTTGTATGTCTTTTCTGCATCTTGTCCGTTTGGCTTTAAGTCTGTTCAGCATTGTGTCCGTTTGGCTTCTTGTCCTTTGACAAAAGTGCATTAGGCATCCTGTCTGTGTACCACACACACACACATGCATACACACAACTGCAAACACATATGCAAATACTTATATACACACCCAAGCACATATTTTGCAGTGTCTCCAATCAGAGCATCCAATTTTACATGACTTCCTTCAGCGAATGTTATCTCTGCCTTCTCAAGAGAAGTTTAACCTTTTAACATTTAAACTGGCCATATCTTGCCCAAAAATTCTTCCTGTTTTATGTTCAAACTAGCCAGATCTGACCTCTTACACCTACTCTACAATGTCATTCCTTAAGTAAAGAGTCACATCATTGAAATCTCAAAGCTACAAGATAATGCATGTGTAGCTCATAATAATGGTTTCAAATTTTGCCACAAGGCCAGCAATTTTGGGGGAGGGAACTAGTTGATTACATCAACCCCCATTACTCAACTGGTACTTATCTTATCGACCCTGAAAGGATGAAAGACAAAGTTGACCTCAGTAGGATTTGAACTCATAGCTTAGTGAGTGACAGGAGAAATACCGCTAAGCATTTCATCCAATGCTCTAATGATTCTGACAGTTCGCCATCTTATGTAGTTCATAATAATGGGAATATATAAGCTTTACACTTGATGGAGTAAACTAGATGTCAAAGGGTTAATCTCTCATCCCTACTTAATAAGGAGATAAGCTACAGCAACATGAGCCCCTGTAATTGTTGCTGCTGCTGCTGCTGCTGGTTAGCCCCATGTCGGCTCTGTTTGAGCAGACCTGTGATCAAAGGTATTTCCCCTATGAGCATTTCTACTTTCATAGACATAGTTTATCTAAGATTATACTAACCCAGGGTTTCCTTCATTTTTAAGATGGTAAGCTGTGAATTAAGGAAAATTTGACTGCTATTTTTAGCAGATTGAGCACAGCTTCTGCCATTCTCATAAAATCAGGATTTCTTGAATTGGAACTGGTTAAGGTTTTGGTAAGATGTGAAGAATGGGTCTGCTTTCAATCCTTTAAGATGCACCTTAATCCACCAACTGTAATGCTTATTTATCCACAATGATTCAAATTAATCATGCATTATCATGTAGCTCTCTGGTTTTGATGATGCAACTGTTTATGTTTAGAATGACATTGTAGGGTAGCTATGAGAAGCCAGATCTGGCCAGTTTGAAAATAAAAACAGACCAAAAATTTGAGCTGGATGTGTCTTGTTTGAATGCTAGATCGTTAATGGCAAAATGATTGGATGAAGTGGATAAATTTGGACCAGTGGCTTGTACAAAGCACTTTTCTTACATTGGGTCTCACGGAGGCAATGACAAATGACTGAGACCTTTGCCAATATGCCATGCTTCTGAGGGAAGACCCATCAAACCAAGTGAAATCATAGTCCTGGCAGATACTGGTGTCATGGTGTCATGCAAGTGGCACCCATGCTGGTGGCACATAAAAGCACCCATTACACTCTTGGAGTAGTTGGCATGTTAGGAAGTGCATCCAACTGTAGAAACCATGCCAAATCAGGCCAGTGTCTGGTGCAGCTCCCCGCTCCAGCTTGCAAACTCTGGTCAAACCATCCAACCCATGCCAGCATGGACAACAGATGTTAAATGATGATGATGATGGTGATTGGCATGGCACAAATCCTTCCTGACATAATTTTTCTTCTCGTCCTCATTTTCATCATCATCACCATCTTCTTAGTATTCATCATCATCATCAGCAGCGGCAGTAGCAAAATCATCATCATCTTCTATGTACCCTCAAACTACACCCTCATTGCCTTCAAAAAAAAAAAAAGAAGGGGCACATTGGCGAATATAGTTGTAGATGCAGTAAATGTTTGCAAAAAAGGACGGGGTGGTTATGGTTGGACCATCTAAATCATATCTTTTTTCAGTCAGGGATAATCTGGACCTCAACAACAACAGAAATAAGATTTATGATTGATTTTGTTGTTTGCTTTTTACTCCTTTTAATGGCCACATGTTGGACCCGGGTTTTTTTTTCCCCCTTTCTCTCCCTCTTTGTCACCTACTTCAACCTTCCTCCATCTCCTCCTTCTCATCTTCAGACCCATTCATTCCCTCCTCTGCCTCCCATCATTCCTCTTCGTCTCCTCCAATCCTATTCAATGAACAGTCAACCCTCTCTCCCCCCCCCCCCCACTGAAGTTGACTCATCCAGACAAAACGGTCAATCTCAAATGAAATCAATAGAAAACAAGGCAAGGTTGTTAAACAACAACAACAACAACAACAACAACCTGTTTGTAATGACGATTCACCAATAAATGGGTGAAGTGTGGGGGGTGGGGGGAGTACATTGCAGTAGATGTTGACAAGATAGGGCATGTACATGGAGCTATAAATCTCCCCAACACCAGCAACCACCTATTACCTGTCGTACAACAGGCTGCTGCTGCTGCTGCTACTGATTATGATGATGATGATGGTGATTATGAGGAGGAAGAGGAGGGTACCATGCATTCTGCAGCTCAGACAAGTGTGACAACAGGGTGACTTGCCTTTGTTGCTGGTGAATGAGTAGACATTGCAGGTGTGTCAGAGAATGAATGAGTGACTCAGTGTCTCAGGTGATAATGAATAACTCAGAGTGTCAGGTGATAGATGAGTGACTCAGACTGTCAGGTGATAGATGAGTGACTCAGGGTGTCAAGGCATGGATGAGTGACTTAGAGTATCAGAAAATGGATGAGTGACTCAGTGTGTCAGGTGATAACCGAGTGACTCAGTGTCTCAGGTGATAGTGAGAAACTCAGAGTGTCAGGTGATAGATGAGTGACTCAGACTGTCAGGTGATAGATGAGTGACTCAGGGTGTCAAGGCATGGATGAGTGACTTAGAGTATCAGAAAATGGATGAGTGACTCAATGTGTCAGGTGATAACTGAGTGACTCAGTGTCTCAGGTGATAGTGAGAAACTCAGAGTATCAAGTGATAGATGAGTGATTCAGACTGTCAAGTGATAGATGAGTGGCTCAGTGTCAAGGCATGGATGAGTGACTTAGAGTGTCAGAGAATGGATGAGTGACTCAGTGTGTCAGGTGATAACTGAGTGACTCAGAGTGTCAGGGATGGATGAGTGACTCAGTGTCAGGGGATAACTGAGTGGCTCACTTTATCAGGTGATATATGAGTAACTCAGAGTACTAGGGGATAGATGAGTGACTCAGAGTGTCTAGTGCTACCTTAGCAACTCAGTGTGTCACATGATAGATGAGTGACTCAGTATATCAGGTAATAGATGAATGATTCAGTGTTTCAAGGGTTAACTGACTCTGAGAGCCAGGTGATAACTGAGTAACTCAGAGTGTCAGACAATAACTGAGTGACTCAATGTGTCAGGGGATAGATGAGTGATCAGTGTCAGGGGATGGATGAGTGATTCGGTGTGTCAAGCAATAACTGAGTGACTCACAGTATCAGGTGATATAGGAGTAACTCAGAGTGTCAGAGGATAGGTTAGTGACTCAGAGTGTCAGGGAATGGACGAGTGAC
>NC_142952.1:15385682-15390682 GCF_046866305.1 Octopus bimaculoides
CATTCTTGTATAGTAATGCCCTTATATAAATAAATATATATTTTGGGAATAAATGATTGATTTTTTTCCCCTTATGAGGTTTTTTTCACGCTAGATACTTGATAAATTCTTGTAAAAGAATTCATCCTATTATTGAATTTATATATATATATATATGTATATATACACACACATAACTTTTTTAACGTTATCATCCCCTTCTAGTGAGTCATTTGAACATTTAAGACAATTCTTGGTGTGCTCATTGTATGTATTGCTCCAGTGCATCTGTCACACATGAAGCTTACTTTCTCAATTAGCCTATGATTCCACTACACTTCTTGTTTGTCTGTAGTTTACACTGCGAATAGCAAATGAAGTTCATACCTACTCCTTTCCTGCTTACTGAGCAAGGTCATTTCTCTGAAGATACCAGTTTCCTGTTTTCTTTCCTACTCACTAAAACCTTAGTTTATGCTAATATTTTGAGGCCTCTTGATTCTAGGTTTAGTTTGCATGCCTGGATTTTTTTTTTTTTCCGGATTTCCCTATACATTCAGCTATGAGAACTAGGTCATCAGTATATAACTTTTCCCATGGACAGCCAGACTTAATCTGTTCTGTAATTGCCTGTGAGACTATGATAAATAGAAGACAGGGAACTGAACTGTAATGAACTAGCTTCACACTAAATTTATCACTGAAATCGTTGTTGATGCTCACTTTACTCACTGCATCTTTGTTTATTCGGTGACCACCAAATTACTGAATGGTACCCTGTTAAACACCATCACCAAATCAAAAGCTAGGAATAATAGCTTATTCTTAGACAAGTATTTCTTCTGCAGTTGCTTCACTGGGAAGATTGCATCTGTGGTTCCTACCTCTTCCTGAAACAAAGCCATGTATACCAGTTGGCTTGGACCTATGGACAGACAATAAAGCAATGGCAATCTGGGAGTGTTTTTAAAAAGGGACACAAGAGGGAGTGCCCAAATTATGGAGGAATCTCCTTATTGAGTCTCTCTGGTGAAGTGTACACTAGGTATCTGGATAAGGGAAGTAGAGAAATTGTCAAGTCCAGTCTTGTTGAAGAATAGTGCAGCTTCTATCTTGGATGCAGCACAATTGACCAGATATTCTCTGTGTGGCAGGTCTTCAAGAGATTGTGGGAATATGGGTTTCAAATTTTGACACAAGGCCAGAAATTTTGGGGAGGGTGTTAAGTTGATTATATCGACCCTCAGCGCTCAGCTGGTACTTATTTTATTGACCTCAAATGGATGAAATGCAAAGTCAACCTCAACAACTTTGGCTGAGCATACTTAGGGATCCAGTTGGAAAACCTAATGATGGCTGCCTTTTGATGGGACCTTTTGGAGGAGGTGTCTGAGAACTCTATCTCAACAACCATCTCAGGAGTTGTGGGCAGAGAAGATGGATGCATGGATGGATGAATGGGTGGATGGCTGGGTGGAGAGATGGGTGGATGGATGGATGGATGGATGGATGAATGGATAGCTGGTTGGTTGGTTGGTTGGTTGGTTGGGTGATTGGATGGAAGTTATCTTCCTGTATTTAACCTAAAACTATCAAACAAAAATAATCTCCCAGTATGTATGTAATAAATAGATATCAGGGAGATCACATATACGTGCATAATATAAGCTATCAGAAAAAAAGTCAGCCACATATAATTAAACTTAACATATCAAGGAAGTAATCTAGATGTCTTTAGCCTAAAGATCTCAAAGCAGTTATATATATTTGTACATAATATAAAGATATCAAGAAAGTTATCTCTATATATTTAAATTAAACATATCGAGCAAGTTATTAAGATTTATCTAATGTAAAAACATCAAGGAAATCTGTATTTAACCCAAAGACACCAAAAACAGCTATCAACATACATATAACTGACAGTTGTCAATAAAATAGGCATGGCCTATTGATGCAATTGTTTAGTCATCTACAATAAATACTTAGATTTATATAACCTGCAATTATTGACTAGAGAGATATTGACAAGCCAAGGACAGAATAAACACATTTTTTAGATTTGAAGACAGAAATAACAATTGGATGAATACAGTATGTGACTGTTACAAGGTATATAGAGGATGAAGATGTTTACTGTAAATACATAGTGTCTTTTATCTGTTTTAGACATTAAACTGTGGCCATGCTGGGGCACCACCTTGAAAAACTATTAGTGAAATGAATCAAGCCCAGTACTTTTTTTTTTAAGCCTGGTGTTTATTCTATTGAGCTCTTTCTGCCAAACTGCTAGGTTACAGGGACATAAACAAACCAACACTGGTTGTCAAGTAGTGGTTGGGGACAAACATAGACACAAGCACACACACGCATGTGCATGCATGCACACACACATACACATGCACACGCGTGCGCATGCACACACTCACACACACACATGACTTAGCATCGTGAAACACATTTTGAAGCATTTCAGGAGTTATCTCCTGCAATGCTAACTGAGTGCATTCTGTATATATATATATATATATATATATACACACACAGGGTAGGTGAAAAGTAAGTAGGCATTAAAAATTGGTAATAAAATCCATATTCCTTTTACAAATTTATTGAAACAAATGATACATGTTCTTTGTTACATGGGAAAATGAAAGTAAATCTTCATATTTTAATGTAAGCATCAGTGGCATCAACCAGTTTCCTCAAATGGTCTGGGATAGAATGAATGACCTTCTGAAGGACACCATCTGGGATATCATTGACTACTTACTGAATCCATGTCTCCAAGTCTGTACACCTCCTCTTTTGTGTAACCTCACAGGTAAAATTCACATGGAGTGAGATCTGAACTTCTACAGTCACAATCTTCAGGTTTTAGCTCCTGCTTGTAATGGGGTTTTGTTGGACGAAAATTCAATTCTTTATGCAACAACATATGTATTACGTGTCTTGTTAGTCCACTTTAACAAGCTGCTTGACGTGCTGATTTTTGTTGGCTGTGATTAAACATTTCCTGCACTGTTACCACATTCTCCACTGATAGGGATGTGGTTGGACAGCCACTTCTTCTTGCATCATTCACAGAGCCCGTGATCATCAGCTTTGCATGACAACTTTTTATTGTCTTTGGATGTCGTGTTGCATGCTTACCTTTCCATGCTTACCTTTCCATGCATGCCACCATCTCTGAACCAAAACAATGGAATTCCACACTTCATAGCGTGCTGCTATCTTAGCTCGCTCCTGAACAGTCACGCAACCAGCCATCTGGAAAATAAGAAATAAGATATAAGACAATAAGAAAATAAGAAACCCACATTAGTGTTGTCTGCTTAAAAAATGTTTTTGTCATGACTTCAGTGATACTAAAAATTCTATAAAAATTTTCTAATGCCTGGTTACTTTCCACCCAGCCTGTATATGTATTTATATACCTGATACATTCACTGTGTATATCCTTTTGACTTTTGTTGTTTTTGTTTTATTTTTTATTTGCCTATACACACACACATATATATATTCAGCAAAATGGTTGGCATTAGGAAAGGCATCCAGCCATAAAAATCAGGCCAAAAGAGACAGTGGAGCTTAGTGCTGTCCTCTGGCATGCCAGCTGCTGTCAAACCATCCAACCCATGCCAGCATGGAAAGCAGACATTAAATGATGATGACGATATAGGAGTGGGTGTGTGGTAAGTAGATTGCTTACCAACCACATGGTTCCGGGTTCAGTCCCACTGCATGGCACCGTGAGCAAGTGTCTTCTACAATAGCCTCGGGCCAACCAAAGCCTTGTGAATGGATTTGGTAGACGGAAACTGAAAGAAGCCCATCACGTGTGTATGTGTTTGTGTGTCTGTGTTTGTCCCCCCCCCCTCCATCACTTGACAACCGATGTTGGTGTGTTTGTGTCCCTGTACGTTAGTGGTTCGGCAAAAGAGATTGACAACATAAGTACTAGGTTTACAAAGAATAAGTCGTGGGGTTGATTTGTTCGACCAAAGGTGGTGCTCCAGCATGGCCACAGTCAAGTGACTGAAACAAGTAAAAGAGTAAAAGAATATATATGTATATACATACATACATACACACACATCATCTTTTTGTCATTTTATGTCTATCTACCTTTCCAAGCTATCATGATGATAATGATATACAGGACATCACTGACTAGACTAGTTCTTATTTACAGTTATCCTCCTCCTCCAGCTCTCCTTGAGAGGTCAGAAACAATGAAGCAACATACGTCACTCATACACACCATCCCTTTTCAAATATGGTTTCTACAGCTGCATACCCTTTTTAATGCCAACTCGTTCAAGTTTACTGGGTACAATATATTATAATGATAGACCAGCATGAGAGAAACTGACTTATCTCTCGACTGAGTTTGATGTGGTTCTTAGTGGCAATTAGAAGCAGCTTAATAGGAAAACCTATTGCCTCCTTCAGCTTCATTTAACACCTGGCTGTAAAACATGATGCCAGCGCATCTGACTTGGTTGACTATAGATCTGATCAGGTATCTGCTGATGTTACTACTACTACTACTACTACTACTACTGCTGCTGCTGGTATTACACTGTAGTCTAGTAAATCGATGAACTAGTCCAGCAGTTGTGTTGTTAACAGATCAATATCACAGGCTTCTGCTGTTGCAACAAACATCTTTCACCACATGCACATCTGCAGCAACATGCAATATTGCTATGTTACAATTGATCTGATATTTTCACTCAGTGTGTATGTATATATATATATATATATATATATATATATATATATATATATATATATATATATATATATATGTATATATATGTATGTATGTATGTATATATATATATATATATGTATATATATATATATATATATATATATGTGTGTGTGTGTGTATATATGTGTGTATATATATAAATATATATATATATATATATATATATATATATATATATATATGTATATATATGTATGTATGTATGTTTATATATATATATATATATATGTATATATATATA
>NC_142952.1:15395682-15405682 GCF_046866305.1 Octopus bimaculoides
CAAGATGCCACGCAGTGGGACTGAACCCGGAACCATGTGGTTGGTAAGCAAGCTGGTGTGTGTGTGTGTGAGCATGATTGTATAAGTTGTACTCTCTTTTTCCCCGCCCTCACTTCTGTTGTGGGCTCAGTCCTTTATACAATCTATATTTTTTTTTCAATCCTCTCAATGACCTTCCCATTTCTCTTTATTTCACATTTTTCTACTAACAGGTTTCTGTTTTCATTCCACCACAGTCTTAAACATCATCATCATCATCATCATCATCACCATCATCATCATTATATTCAACAATAATCTCAGACCTAATTGCATTAATCTCTATCTAACATATACATACTGTTTATGTTATTTAGATGTCTCGGCATACCATTGATAATCTTGGATTACATCAATCTCTAATTAAGCTACTTAACACCTTTCTAACCTGTCTAGATTTCATTTAATTCCTAACTTAGCTTCAGATCAGTTCAGATCCTTAACTTTCAAGTGTTTTGAATTCCAACAACATATTTCTCATCCAATCAACTCGTTATTAGCATCAGATTTAAGATCTGGGGAACGACAGTCATTAACATCAAATAAAATTATTTACATCATATAGTTACAGCAGACCTTTATGTTCCAAGTTCAAACCCTGCCAAAGTCAGTTTTGTCTTAGACCCCAATCGTCTGGGATGCCACATGCTATGACACCTCCAGTGGCAACTTGGTGTGTTCAGCTACCAGCCCAGGCTCCATTGCTCCTGAGGCTGAGAGTAACACACTGTCAAAGTATCAGTCGCTCTCTGACCAATCTAAGATTGAGCTTGTGGCAGTGGGGGCCTCCAGCATTCTCAGTCCCCTGACCATATCCCCTTCACTGCTCTCAGAGTGGAGATGACGATCTGCAAGTGCAAGCCCTGTGGGTCTCAGTAGCTGTTCCAGTACATCTCTCTCGCTATCCTTGCTATTCCATCTTTGTCTGCTGGGACCATGAGGTCTGAATTACAAGAAATCCAGAGAATGTAGGAATTTCTTAACTTACTAAATGAACAATAAACTTATGATTTTCTTATTGTCAGAAAAATAAAAAGGCATATGGTTCTAGGTTCAATCCCACTGCATGGCACCTTGAGTAAGTGTCTTCTACCTTAGCTTTGGGCCAACCAAAAACTTGTGAGTGGATTTGGTAAACAGAAACTGAAAGAAGTCCATCAAATATATAAATATATTGTGTCATTCCATAAATAATGTGGTTTTTTTATACTTCTTTTATTTTTCAAAATTAAGATAAACAGAGTTATTTTTAAATCTAAAATATACTCTCCTTCATTGACACTGGCTTACGCTTATTGTCCAATCCCCATATACTGCATTAATATTCCTTGCACTTTCCATTGCGTTGTTGCCTTTATTGAACTCATAAAGCAAAATATGCCGAATATGCTCCTTTGTCACTTCCATTATAGCTTTGTAAAAATAACTGTTAAAATCGAACTGCACTCTTCAAAACTTGCACTAAGAATAATTACAAGGTAAAATTACTACCTGCTTTTATAGCAAGTTGATGCAGGTGGTTTATCCCATCCCCCTCCAACTTTTAGTTCATGCAGTTGAAAAACCACATTATTTATAGGGTTACCCAATATGTATATAAATGTATATATTTGCGTCTGTGTCTGCATTTGTCCCCCCACCATTGCTTGACCACTAATGTTGGTGTATTTACGTCCCCTGTAACTTAGTGGTTTGGCAAAAGAGACTGATAAAATAAGTAGTAGGTTTACAAAGAATAAGTCCTGGGATTAATTTCTTCGACTAAACACCCTTAAGGTGGTGCTCCAGCATAGCCACAGTCAAATGACTGAAACAAGTAAAAGAATAAGAGAATAAACACTCCATCCTTTGGTGTAGATGAAATAAAATACAAGTCAAATACTGGGTTAAATTAAATTCTCTATATTCTCCCCCAAAACATGTGGCCTTTGTGCTTATTTTAGAAACAGTGTTAGTATGAAATCTGAGCAGAACTTAAATTTGTTGTCAGCCAAGTTGTTAGAGTGTTATCTAATTAAGTGAAGTGTTGATATCTTAATGAGTAAAGTCTACTCAGATATAAACGTATGCGACAAAGAGGGACAATTCATTATTTCTAACACAAGTAAGACCTGTGTCTCTTTGAATAAGTATCATACTGGCTTGCAGTATAAGGTCTAAATATATACAAGTTGAGGTAGGTGTCTAGTTTGATCTGGGATTCTATTCAGGGAAAGACATCTTATTTTTTAAATACAAAATATTGCTTAATATGATATGAAACTTTCCACAGACATCTGAAACACTTAAGATAGTGAAAGGTAATGTCTGATATTATTTATCATTTACAAAGTTACGGGAGCAGCTAGCTTGCAGAATTGGTAGAGTATCAGACAAAAGGCCTTGTGGTATTCCAGTCCATTTTGAGTTCAAATCCTGCTGAGATCAATTTTACCTTTCATCCCTCAGGGGTTGTCATTGATATTGACTGACTCTATTACCACCATCACCTGCTCCAAAATTGCTGGCCTTATACCTAAATTAAAGACAAATTATTTTAAAGTTATTACAAAAATAAATATTGAGAGATCTAGTTTTAAAAAATGGTTGAAATTCATTGATAGAACTATTAGAACTATTACAGAACTTGAACTGCTTGGAATAATTTGATTAGTTCTTTATCTAGGTTTAATTGTAGATCTAAACTGACATCTTTTCTTGAATTAATAATGGTGGATTTTGAATTAACTTTTTAAAATTTCTTTCTTCAGATCTGTTCTGGTGACGTCCACATCCACACCAATCTCTGATAACCATGGACCAGTTTTCAGAGTTTATTGCATACAAAAAACTACTTCAGAGGAAAAATTTTTCCCTATGGATGCAATCTGCTGCTTATAATTTCACAGGAGCTCACAATATCCTCCAAGAATTTACCGAGACTTTCTATTTATTCAATAATTTTCAAGACTTTGTTCTTGTTATGTTGTACATTCCTATTTTCGCAACAGCCCTCAGTGGCAACATCCTCATCATAATGTCAGTATTAAAAGATGTGTCGTGGTGCAAAGCAAGGAATTTCTTTCTGTTCAACCTATCTGTAGCTGATCTTTGTGTCACTTTGATTTGTATGCCAATGGCTGTGGGCATGCTTATCTACCGTCTTTGGATTTATGGAGAGTTTCTTTGTAAAGTTACTGCTTTTATGCAAGGTAAGCATTAAACTTTCTGTTCGTGTGTTTTGCTTTAACATTTAATTCTTCAGAAGTTGCTTCAGTTACCTCAGCTTGTGTGAAATAAATCTTTCCAGTTCCTACGTTCACTCTCTGTTTCTTTGAATACAGCTGTTGGTACTACAAATGACAAAATGTCAATAGAGTTTGGAGATAATTGTTCTTGGGTTGATGTGTTTGAAGCAGATGTCAAAAATATGGCTGCTGGTCATTGTGTTGTGGTCACCAGTTATTCATTGGTTTGGCATTGTCAGCTGCTACTCTGCTACTGTCTTCTGTGTTTGGTCTGATGTCTCCTCTTCACTGTTTCACATACTAAATGCTAAGCTGCCTCTCAATGCTCCCTGTGATGCATTCCATAGCTCTCTGTCAAGTAGTCATAGTGTGTCAAATTTATACTGATTGATAGGCTGAGAAGGAAGCACGCCAGAAAATGAGATCATCATTGGATGCTATTCCATGCAAAGTCATGATTGGTCAGATTTTGTTAATCATGTTTCTAGCAAATTGCAACATCAGGTGATTGCTGAATATTCCTGCTACACAGCTAAAATAACGTTTTCTTGTTGATTGTTTTTTTTGTTCTTTTTTTTTTGTTCATTTATTAAAGACTTATTCAACTGAAGAAGGCCAGGGACTGTGACATTTTGTGGGTTCTCTATGATAAATGAAACAAAAGCAAAAAGTCATTCTCAGACCAGAAACTTCACCCAGGGATTTTAACTGAGCTAACTCCACTAGGGGCATCAAAGGGGCCAGGTATGGGGTGGGGGTTACATTGGAAGGATGTTTAAGTTTACATGCACACTAGTATCAGTGGTCTTACCGTTGGGCTTCCGTACACTTTCTGTCAACCAAATTTCACTCACAAACTTTCCTCAACATAAGGCTAAGAGTAAATGACACTTACCCAACGTACTATGCAGTCGGATTGAACACAAAACCACCTAGTTGCAAAGCAAACTTAACCTCACAGCCATGCCTGTACCTATTCATTTATTTATTTGTATGGTGGTTTTCAACTCTCTGCTCACACACACACATAAACACACACTCACATTCATGCACACACACACATTCACACACATATACACGCATGCACACACACATACACACATATGCAAACACACACACACACTGGCACACATGCACACACGCTCACATGCATGCACATACATGCATGCACACACACACACTAAAAAATACTCACACCCACTCACACACATGCACACGCACACACACACACACTTGCATACACACTCACACACACATGCATGCACACACATGCATGCACACATACATACATACACATGCACACACACACACACACACACTTAAACACAGTCACACACTCGCAATATGCACACACACACTTATGCGCACACATACACATACTCACAAAAATACTCACATCCACACACACATACACACACACACACACTCACACACCCACACACACACTTGCATACACACTCACACACACACACTTGCATGGACACGCACACACTCACACACACACCACCACCTCCACCACCACATTGCCATGTCTATGTCCACCTCACCTAAATCCACTTCATTCAGGTCCCTCCTCTTACTCTACCTCACAGACAGACATTGTTTTCAAGAATTTCTTCATCTAATGCAGTGTCTGGGTGTAAGTGATTCTTTTATTGTGATGCTTCATTAACTTTCTTTAAGGAGTACATGGTTACCTGGTCAAGGTAATAAACTTTGATTTGCAAACCACAATGGAGACACTCAAAGATTTGTGACAATCAATAATAAATGAATACTGTCTTATGATGTGTTGACTAAAATTATCTCTGAAACAACCAATAAATTATCATCATCATCATCATCATCATCATCATCATTGTTTAACGTCTGTTTTCCATGCTGGCATGGGTTGGACAGTTTGACTGAGGACTGGCAAGCCAGAAGGCTGCACCAGCCTCCATTCTGATCTGGCAAGGTTTCTACAGCTGGATGCCCTTCCTAATGCCAACCACTCCAAGAGTGTAGTGGGTGCTTTTTATGTGCCACTAGCATGGGAGTCAGTCAGCTGGCACTGGCATTGACCATGTTTGGATGGTGCTTTTTATATGCCACCGGTATAGGAGCTAATCAGGGGGGCACTGGCTTCAACCACATTTGGAAGGTGATTTTTATGTGCCACCTGCACGGGAGCCATTCAGGGGGCACTGACATCAACCACATTTGGAAGGTGCTTTTCATGTGCCACCAGCACGGGAGCTAGTCAGGGGGTACTGGCATCAGCCACATTTGGATAGTGCTTTTTACATGCCACCAGCACGGGAACTATCCTAAGGTCATCCTAAGGTCTTCTTGAAAAAGTGAGAAGGCATCATATGTCTTTCATTGCTAACAATACCCAAAACCATGACACTTGCAGAAAATTTTGTATGCATCACACTTGCACCTCAGATTGGTCTGCACATAGCCATCTGTCATTTCTTCTGTTAGATTTCTGATCCTGGTCAAAGTTTTTCTCATTTGAGAAAACCAAATCACACCATCTTCTGATGGATTTTTAAGTTTGTTCAAAAGTCTTTTGGATCTGATTAAACTGGTTTTCTTTTGTTTTTTTCTGTCATGAATTTTGTTTTTTCTGTCATGATGTCTTCATGCGCAACATTTCTGATGATATATATATATACACACACACTAATATGTGAAGGCATGTGGCTTAGTGGTTAGGTCATTCAGCTCATGATTGTGAGATGATGAGTTCAATTCCCGGCGACGCATTGTGTCCTTGAGCAAGACACTTTATTTCACTTTGCTCCAGTCCAGTCAACTGGCAAAAATGAGTAGTACCTGTATTTCAAATATATATAAATATATATATATATATATATATATATATATATATATATATATAGATAGATATAGATATATATATATTTGAAAAAGGATAAACAATGACTTCACTGGTAGTTCTAATCAACTTAATTTTCTAATAATATAGTATAATTTTACAGTTTGGTTTGTAGATCTAGTAAGTTCTTTGTTAACTTCGGTGGGGAGATTTTTTAAAGATTCCTTGTTAACTTTTCTGGAGAACTTTTTCGCATTCATTGGTGGCAGTTGTCAAACTCATCTCAGGTTGTATTGTGCTGTGTGATTCTATATATAAGAGATTTGGATATGTCTGGGGTGGGTCTGGGGTTTGTTAAAAAGTGTTGGAGTGAAGAAGTGTTGATGAACAAGAGCTGAAAGAAAACAGCGAAAGATAAAAACAAGATAATTGATTGAGGGTTGAGTTGGGAGGTGGTAGGATGTTTATGGAGTGTTTTATGAAGGGCTTGTGAAAGTGTCCTTCTGTTGGTTCCATTTGAATAGTTGACCTTTGGTGAAAAATCTAATGGTCGGATGTTTTTCAAATTTCATAAAGAGAAGCTTCAGTAATTTTCTATATTAAAGATGAGTTTAGGTCTGTGTCTGGGGGGAGGGGTGTTGATGAGATGTAAAATGCATGTCTTTTGATAAAAAGAGGGTGATAGCAGAGAGAAAATATATATTTAAGGTTAGTTTTGGAATATTTGTGGATAGAAATGTATTTTTTTATATTGGATTGGGAAGGGAGGTGGGGGGAGGAGATCATGCTAGCTCACATATTTACTTTCCTACATATAAACAAGCAAAAAAGTATACACACATTTATACATGCAAAACTGACCTATTTTACAAACCAACAGGTACACACCAATACTTAAATTTCCAATCAGCGCACAACCTCACATACCAAAAGGAGCATCCCTTTACTATGACACAACACATCTGCACCATAGTAACACACACCAGACTACAGAAAAAAAAGATTATATGAACTAAAAGGGTTCCTTGAATATCTGGTGAACCTCATCAATATGGCCAAAATGTAACCGCATGTGTATCGTTGGCGATTTTCTCCCTCCGTCTTCCCTTCCTTTGGACTTTCCTCTATTTCTGAAGAAGAAAAGGCTTGACATGTTGTTTATATGTGGGGAAGTAAATAAGTGAGCTAGCAAGATCTTTCCCAACCTCCCCTCCCAAACCAAGATAAAAAAATACATTTCATAAACATTCCAAAACTAACTTTATATTTTTTTTCTCTCTGCTATCACCGTCTTTTTATTAAAAGACATGTATCTTACACTTCGTTAACACCCTTCCCTCTTAGACACACACCTAAACTCATCTTTAATATAGAAAATTACCAAAGCTTCTCTTTATGAAATTGAGATAGTTAATTCAGCCATAAGAGAATTTGAAAAACATCCGACCATTAGATTTTTCGCCAAAGGTCAACTATTCAAATGGAACCAACAGAAGGACACTTTCACAAGCCCTTCATAAAACACTCCTCAAATACCCTACCACCTCCCAACTCCATCCTCAATCAATTATCTTGTTCATCAACACTCCAACACTTATTAACAAACCCCAGCCACACCTCAGACATGCCCAAATCTCTTATATATAGAATCACACAGCACAACACAACCTGAGATCAGTTTGACAACTGCCATCGACAAATGCACAAATGCGAGAATGTTCTCCAGAAAAGTTAACAAGGAGGCGCTGGAGTGGCTGTGTGGTAAGTAGCTTGCTTACCAACCACATGGTTCTGGGTTCAGTCCCACTGTGTGGCACCTTGGGCAAGTGTCTTCTACTATAGCCTCGGGCCGACCAAAGCTTTCTGAGTGGATTTTGTAGACAGAAACTGAAAGAAGCATGTTGTATATGTGTGTGTGTGTATATATATATATATATATATGTTTGTGTGTCTGTGTTCGTCCCTCTAACATCGCTTGACAACTGATGGTGGTGTGTTTACGTTCCTGTAACTTAGGGGTTTGGCATAAGAGACCGATAGAATAAGTACAAGGCTTACAAAGAATAAGTCCTGGGGTTGATTTGCTCAACTAAAAGCAGTACTCCAGCATGGCCACAGTCAAATGACTGAAACAAGTAAAAGAGTAAGAGAGTAAGGAATCTTTAAAAAATCTCTCCACCGAAGTTAACAAAGAACTTACTATATCTACAAACCAAACTGTAAAATTATATTATATTATTAGAAAATTAAATTGATTAGAACTACCAGTAAAGTCATTCTTTTCTTTTGTCAAATATACTTAACTGTACCAAGGATATTGCAAATTTATTTTCCAATATATATCATCATCATCGTTTAACGTCCGCTTTCCATGCTAGCATGAGTTGGATGATTTGACTGAGGACTGGCGAACCAGATGGCTACACCAGGTTCCAATCTGATTTGGCAGCTGGAAGCCCTTCCTAACGCCAACCACTCCGAGAGTGTAGTGGGTGCTTTTACATGCCACCGGCACGGAGGCCAGTGAGGCGGTACTGGCAATGGCCACGCTCAAAATGGTGTATTTTATGTGCCACCTATTATTGGCAATGACTATGAAGACTGCAGACCAGAAAGGCCATAACTGGCCAAAACTTCGAAGTCACTGTTAATAATAGTCTTGTTAAAGAATAACAAATCTGTACACTACAAAAGTATGGAGTAACCTATCAGATTAATATAAAATTGTATTTATTATAACTGAACATAAAAATGAAAATAAATGTCATCATACAATATATATATATATATATATATATATATATATATATATATATATATATATATATATATATATATATATATATATATATATATATATATATATATATATAAAGATGTAAGCATTAGCGCAAAGTGATCATGAAACCTAGCAGAATCAAATATAAATGTCTCGCCTGTTGTTTATTCTGCTGAGTTCAACAATTTTGTTGCTTTTATCTTAAAAAGTAATGAATCACTGATTGACTGCTTGACCAATCATAGTTTCTCTATATTTTGGACAAATGTAACACCATTACCACAAGTGTCCAATATGGCTGCAATATAAAATACAAATAAATAACTTTCTTATTTGCAATACCATTCACACACACACACACACACACACACACACACACACACACACACACACACACACACACATACACACATACACATATTTGCATATTTTATACTTTGATACTCTCAACTTCTTGATAGCTGATCAATATAATCAATATGTCCATAGAAACGAGATAATAACTGTCAGCATTCTAAAGAAGTAATTATTTGGAGCCAAATTACTACCATATTTGTCCAAGTTCACTTTTGCTCTCCTGCACTTTGATGTCTGGGTATAACTGTATTTCTAAATTCAAGCCCAGATGCAAGTAATGAATATTGATGCAACTCTATCAATTACATATAACTGACACGACAACACATTGAAGTTTGACCCAATGAGGGAAATTCTATCCAGTTACTTGACCTGATAGAAATAGGAGCCAAGTCTCACACAAATCACATCATACTACTATTATCTTATTAAAAAGAAGGATACTTCAGATAATGTAGTCCTAGATACATCATATTTGATAAAAAATAAAGGGCAAGCAATCACAGTTAGCAAACTTGATCACAAGCTTACCATATCTTGGCTGTCCTGGAGTTAACCAAAATACCCAACAGCCAGTAGCCCTTATTGTTCTCTCATTCAAATATTTAGACAAGTTCCTCATCACTCTAGCCCCTAGGAAAATACAAAGAAATACACCAAAGTTGGTTCCTCTTTAACTTTTCTTTCACTTAGCTACATTGGCACTCCTCTTACAATAGAATTATTGTCCTAAATAATCATTTTTATCATTGACTCAGTGTGACATGGTTGCCA
>NC_142952.1:15410682-15418182 GCF_046866305.1 Octopus bimaculoides
TTTCTTTCTATTTGAAAATTGGTTATGAAACACGTGTAGTCGTTTTATGATCTTTATCTTATGATATTTACTTTGTATTATATTATACTTATTTATTGTGCTTTTACTTATTAATTTTTCTATATGTGACAGTGGATTTTCATCGATGAATTCATGAACCTTGGTTCTTTTCCCTAAAACTATATATTTATATATATTTAATACTGTGAAACTTAATTTAATTTTAATTTTGAATAAATTGATTTTAATTGAGTTTTTACCTGTATTTTTAGATTTTTATCCCTAATATTATTATTAATATATATATATATATATATATATATATATATATATATATTGTGGTTCCAGCCTATGGTTGGTGGGTATCAAATAGGATATTTCGGTTGTGTACACAGAGTAAAACTATGTACTTTGCCTGTGAGGACCCTAGCTGAAGCTCCTCTCCATCTTACCTCTTGTATGCAGCATACATCAACCCATCTCCTTTCAAGCTTCTCTACTATCTCACTAGACCTACCTTTCAGTGTGCCTACATTGAGAGTGCCAACTCTGAAAACTAGGAAAGGAATGTGGGGTGAGGCTTGGAGAGGAGAGATGTTATTCAGCACCTGAAAAGAAGAGGGAGAGTGTCATGTCCGTTTTTTAGGCATGCTTCACCCATTCTCACTTCTGACCTGACATCATTCAAACGTTCAAACATGTTAAGATTATTGCCCCTACTGGAGGTAGGAGCAGGCGTTAGTGGTGTTGTAAGCATTATTGATAGTAATAATAATAATTTATTCTTTTATTAGCCACAAGGGCTCACATAAAATAACATTAAAAGACATGCAACAACATACAAGACAAAAACAACAATGATGATAATGATTGTCATTCACAATGCCATTATCATCATCATTAGCATTTTTTTAAAAAGCCATTTTCCTAAGCTACCACTGGTTGGATGTGTCTTTTGTACATCCTATCATTTATCATTTCATTCTTTAGTTATTTCTTCTGTGAGACCAAATATTCTACGATTTAGCTTCCATGTCACTCACCATCTTTTCACATCACCTGCCAATACAGTTTGGTCGTTTCACCATTCTGTACACTTTCTCTCCTCTCCTTCCCTACCATTCATAAAGTTTAAAAACACATTATCTTAGACATCTTCCAGCAACTTATGTGCTTCCCATTTCTGTCCAACCTTTATTGACCTTCTTCAACAGATGTCTCACTCTATCACAGTGTAAAGACTGAGATAGGACGGGTGGGTGAGAGAAAAGGACAAAGAAATATATGAAGTGGGGGGAAAGCGTTTGAGGAGAAGTGAATGTGTGCGAGATAGAGAATGTTAGAGAGAAGGTAAGAGGTAAGAGCGTAAAAGAGAGTTGGAGAGAAAATGATGAAAATAGTGAGAGAAAGAGAGAGAATGTGAGGAAGAGTTAAAGAGAAGGTGAAGTAGATAGTAAGAGAAAAACATAGGGAGAACTTGGGAATGGGAGGAAAACATATGAAAAGAGAGTATAAGGAAGAGTAGATGCAGGAGAGGGAGTATAACATTGAAAATAGAAGAGGAGAAAATAAAAAGGAAAAAATAAAAAGTATGGAAGCCCATCTTGTCAACAGCTTAACACAGTAATCGCCTTTCTAAATAACCAATGTCATCTGCTTTAATCTATGAGCTCTCTTTTAGAAACAGAATAGAGAAGACAGCAGAAATCATTGCTTTCGCTTCGCTTGAAATAAATCTTGTATGGATTAAAGATTAATAAGGAATAACCATTTGTTCAGCCACACCTTAACCCCAAAGATCAGATTTAGTCAACAGGGCAGTGAAGTTGGTTACTTTCTACAATTTAGAGTCATGACTCTCCTGTAAACATTGAGGATTTTCGTTTCAGAAATGGTGAGAGACACTGGAACCAGAAGATCCAGTTCACATTATATTAACTTTATATATTAGCAACAGAGGCAGTTTTATATCTTTAACAAGCTTACTTGTTAATTGCTTTGGCACTGTTATTCTATATATTGTTGGTGAGGAGGTGAATTGTTACTATCTCTAGTGATCAAGTGCCCATCATTAACAAGACCAAGGAAGGTTGAAATAATGTGATCTGCTGGTCTTGGTGCTGGAGGTGGCAGGGGTTTAGCTCCCCATTAATGATATAATCAAAAGTGCATTTTGCACCAAAGCCAACACGAGTGTTTCTCTCATGGCAACTATTGCAGTATGGTTTGTTCTAACAGAACATCCACATTTTAAGTGGGGATAAATATATATATACTAACTTTTTACTTTCTCTGATCCATAAAATACAAAGTAGTAACTTATAGGGATGAACGGATAAAATATCTACCACACTTAGAGGAGGATAATAACGTTGAAAGAGGTGTTGGTGGTGGCAGTGGCAGTAATGTTGGTGGCAAGGATAGTCCTAGGTTTATTGTTGTTTAGTACAAGGTCAACTCTGACTGAGCAGAGCTATAAACAAAGACATTCCAACCATAACCATTTCCTTTCTGTGTATATCAGAAACTATACTCCAATGTATTTCTTTATATGCTTGCTCAGTATACTAGAAATAGCAGACAAATCTTCCTTATATTACATCCTTGTACTGTTGGAAAGTATGATGATGATGATGAGGAATCTGTTTTGCCTTTATATCCCCATTCTTTTGGTTAAAGTATCACAATAATGAAAATGTGTGGTTTGTAGAGGTTTTCATTAATGGATATGTATATCTTAACAGATAATTATCTAATCATCACATCTGCATAGAATTAAAAAAAAAAGTGTTTTATTGGACGAAGTTCAAAACCAGTTGTTGGAAGAGGAATGTTAAGGTAATTGAGTTTCACACACCATTATATTACAGCTGTATTGTATTATTATTAATATTTACACTTCGCTATATTAATGCTTCATTATATAATTAATATTGGTTTCAAATTTTGGCACAAAGCCTGCAATTTCAGGGGAAGGGCTAAATTAATTACATCAGCCCCAGTGCTTGACTGGCACTTATTTTATCGACCCCAAAAGGATGGAAGGGAAAGTCAACCTCGGCGGAATTTGAACTCAGAACGTAACGGCAGACGAAATACCGCTAAGAATTTTGCCCGGTGTGCTAACGTTTCTGCCAGCTTACCGTCTTATACAAACAATTCTGCCAGCTTGTCATATTTAATTATATATATTATTAACCCTTTGAGCCCTGACCTCCTGGACTTTGTTTTACCATATACCTGGCACTCCACGGTATAGAGAAAAGTAAGCCATCCACTGGTAAACCGGTGTTACAGGCCCAAAGGATTAATATTACTGCCTTATAAGGTGGTGAGCTAGCAGAATTGTGACCACACTGGACAAAATGCTAAGTGGTATTTCTTCTGGCTTCTTATGTTCTGAATTCAAATTCTATTTAGGCTGACTTTGCCTTTCATCTTTTCAAAGTCAATAAAATAGGTACCAGCAGAGTAATGAAATTGATGTAACTGATTTGACCCCCCCCCTCCCTGAAATTACTGGCCTTGTGCCAAAAAATTTGAAACCAATATAAAATATTATTAATATAAAATATAATGATGATTGATCTACAAACTGTCAAAGTGTCTACAGAAGATTGATATGTCTCTTTTCTCTTTCATTCAGGTGTTGCAATAACAAACAGTATTTTTACATTGATGGTGATGTCTGTGGATCGCTACCTCTCTTTACAATACGCACACAGCACTCAACGAACCACAAGTCCTCAACAAGCCATTGTCATTATCATAACAATTTGGGTGCTGGCTGCTTTGATCATGGGACCATTACTGTTCATTCGTGAGATCGATGTCCTTGTTCTGCCTACATTAGAACCCATGACATTTTGTATTGAGAACTGGCCTCAAAACACTGACCGTGAAGCTTATGCCATCTTTTTATTCTTTGTAGTTTACATCATTCCATCAACCACACTGTTTTTGTGTTATATTCGAGTATTTAAATATGTCTGCAAGCAGGAAATGCAACGCGAGAACTCAGACTGTAGCACAAAACGTCTGATTAGTCGCAGGAAAGCTGCTAGGATGCTCATCATTCTGGTGCTGATATTTATGGTGTGCTGGTTACCTTACAACATTGTTTCACTAATAAGTGATATTTGGGGCAGTGCGTGGAATCAATTGGATTTACTGCGTTACGCACTGTGGCTAGGACATTCTCACAGTGCCATCAACCCCGTTATGTATTGGCTTCTTAACAAAAGGTTCCGCCAGCAAGTTCGCAGAATGTTCCGGAAAACGAAAAACTGTGGCAGTTCACACACTTGTCATGGATTTATCAGTCTACCAACCCCTAAATATGTGTAGGATCCATACTGTACTGTGAATGATAAAGTTGAGAGGGATGAGAACAACCACAAGGGATAGTGAGACATAGTATGCAAGGTGAGAGACAGTGTACAGGTATAGATGTGTATGTGTATGTGTGTGTAGATGTTTATAAGAAACGGTTTGAATTTCTATTTCCAGACCAAATAATAATAATGATCATAATCATGATAAGTATTTGTTACAATGAAAAAATTTTTAATAATTAAAACCACCCTAACAAAAAAAAAAAAAAAAAAAAAAAATTTTTGAAAATAAAAGAAACATCAAAAAAAAAAAAATTGAAGAACACAAAAGATTTAAGAATTTACTGACAGAAGTTGCTAATTGAATGCCATTTTTTTTCTTTTTTTTATTATTAATGAGGGAATAAAAACTGACTATATGGGAGAAGGAAAAGTGGAAGTTGTGATGTTTGTGCCTTCTTTCACATGGAACAAGAGTGAAATGGTACCAGCTGGAAATTCAAACCATGTCAGGAATTTGGTTGAATCAGGAAATTTATTTCTGCACCATTTACCATTCACTGGAATTGGTAATTTATTCCACACACACATACATACACACACACATATACATTTAATGTGTTATTAAATATAAAATTAATTTATTACAGAAAAAAATATTCATTTTTATTGTTATAGTCAAAATTTATTTATTTATTTATTATTGCAGATAAAATTAAATTATTCGATGAAATCATGATTATTAATTTATTATTACAGACAAAATGAATTTTTAACAGAAATATAAAGTTTAATGTGATGGTGGGAAGACAAGGCTGACATTTTTTTGGGGTTTTTTTTTCACTCTAATAAATAAAAATGAATTATTGTTAATAAACTTACATGTTTAATTCTCCATGTTTAACATTTTATAACTATTTGTAAACTATTTTCTGTTTTTTTCTTTGATTTAATTTTTTTTATATAAAAATTTATGGTACTTGAAAGGTTGAACAAAAATTTATTGTAATGTTTTGAAGAGGAAGTTCCGAAAAATAATGTTTTAAAGTTAAACATTTCAAAAACAAAAAAAAAATGAAAACTATTGTTTACTTTGATTTCTTTCTGGAAGTTGTGGTAGTAGGAGATCCAGGAAGACCTGGGACGATGTATTGAGGTCCGATCTCAAAATGTTGAACCTTACAAAGGAGATGACAGAAAACCAAGTCATGTGGCACATTGTTGTACTCAAGAAGACCCGCCCACCACAACAGAACTGAGATCCTAAAACCAAGGTGCCATGTAAAAAGCATTCATGTGGGTGCTGGTGCCTTGTAAAAGGTACTGATGATAGCACCATGTAAAAAGTACCCTGTACATTCTGTGGAGTGGTTGGCATTAGGAAGGGCATCCAACCATAGAAACCAAGCCAAAACAGACTATGGAACCTGGTGCAGCCCTTGATCTTACCAGTTCCTGTCAAGCCATCCAACCCATGCCAGCATGGGAAATGGATGTTAAATGATGATGATGATGATGATGATGATGTGTTTAGCAAAATTATGATTTTAAGATACTCACTCATTAACAGAGAATTTCTAAGACCTTAAATTATTAATAATACATAACACTCCAAGGTACCACTTGTGATCTTCTGGAGAACAGCTAACTGCCATTTGTCTCGGTCCTTTGTCATCTCCTGTGTAGGGCTCAAGATCTTGAGAATCAGCCTTCACTACTTTCTGCCATGTCTTCTTGGGTCTCCTTCTTCCACAAGTTCCATCCACATTTAGTGATCAGCACCTCGTTATGCAGATACCCTTATTCATACACATTACATGACCAAACCAGCTCATTCATTTCTCTTGCACACCACATCTGATGCCTTTTATGCCCAATTTTTCTCTCAACACATTTACACTCTGCTGTACATGTACACTGACATTGCACATCTAGCAGACTATGCTAGCTTCATTCCTCTCTAGTTTTCACATGTCCTCTGCATTCGGGGATCATTTCACATTACCATGTAGCATTGCATACAAAGGCATTATACAATCTGCTTTTCATTAGGCCTTTTGTTATCAACAGAGATAAAAGTTTTCTGAACTTTCTCCATCCAATTTGTATTTTAGCAACTATACTTTCAGAGCATCCTTTTCCATTGCTAATTAGGCTACCTAAATAACAGAAACTATCTATTACCTCTAGGAAACTTCCTGAGAGTTCAAGGAAATCTATTTTCTGCATGTTTCAGCGTTTATTGCTTCTACATATCTTTCACATACTAAGTCTACTTTCTCTGTTAACACCTGTGTGATTCCACTGCAACTTTTGCATGTCCATATTTTGCACTGGGTACACTTCATGGAATTTCTACCAACACCTTTTCTACATACTGAGCAGTGCCATTTTCCCAAAGAGATTAGTAGCTGGTCCATTTTCCTACTTGCTAAAACTTTGATCTTTGCTAAGTTAGCTTTAAGGTCCTTTGATTCCAGTTTTTGCTTCAACACCTAGAATTTCTTTTCTAATTCTATGACAGATTCTGCTATGGGAACAAGGTCAACAGCATATAGTAGTTTCCATTGGCAGCCAGTCTTAAATCCCTTTGTTATAGCCCAAAGGACTATAATGAGTAGGAGAGGACTGAGAGCTGCACCTTAGTGAAGTCCTACCTGTACACTAAATTTGTCATTGTATTCATTGCTATCATCCACCTTACTGATAGCACCCCTGTTCATGGCATGGGCAGCTCTCATCAGCCATTCATATACACCTAGCTTCTGCAATAACTACCAGATCAGGAAGTGAGGGACCCTGTTGAAAGCTTTCTCCAGGTCAACAAATGCAAAGTATAATGGCTTACTTTTAGCTAATTACTTCTGTAGTTGACTAACTAGGAAGATGGCATCTGTAGTACTTCTCTCTGGCATAAAACCAAACTGCATTTCATCTAGTCTAACTCTCTTCCTAATTAGCAGAGCTATAAATCTTTCTATAACATTCATGGCTGCTCCAGCCATTTGATGTCTCTGTAATTACTTCTCTCTAAGGTATCTCCTTTACCCTTGTAGCAGTTAATTATAATGTTACTACACCAGTCATTGAAAATAACACTTTTCTGTACAACCTAATTAATTATATAGCTAGCTATGCCTTTTCCTACTTTGCCAGATATTTTGAG
>NC_142952.1:15423182-15424261 GCF_046866305.1 Octopus bimaculoides
AAAGGGACTCTCACTCAGAGTAAAAGGCAGACTGTATGACGCATGCGTACGAACAACCATGCTACATGGCAGTGAAACATGGGCTGTAACTGCTGAGGACATACGTAAGCTCGCAAGGAATGAAGCCAGTATGCTCCGTTGGATGTGTAATGTCAATGTGAATACCCGTCAGAGTGTAAGTATCTTGAGAGAAAAGCTGAACATTAGAAGCATCAGTTGTGGCGTGCAAGAGAGACGATTGCGCTGGTATGGACATGTGGTGAGAATGGAGGAGGATAGCTGCGTGAAAAAGTGCCACACCCTAACAGTTGAGGGAACCCGTGGAAGAGGTAGGCCCAGGAAGACCTGGGCTGAGGTGGTGAGGCAAGACCTTCGTACATTGGGCCTCACCGAGGCGATGACTACGGACCGAGACCTTTGGAAATGGGCTGTGCGTGAGAAGACCCGGCAAGCCAAGTAAGATCGTTGCCAGTGCCCCTGGACTGGTTCTTGTGCGGGTGGCACATGAGATGCACCATTTTGAGCGTGGCCGTTGCCAGTACCGCCTGACTGGCTCCTGTAGGATTTTCGAGCGAGATCGTTGCCAGTGCCCCTGGACTGGCTTGTGCGGGTGGCACATAAAAGACACCATTTCGAGCGTGGCCGTTTTCGTGCGGGTGACACGTAAAAGCACCCACTACACTCTCTGAGTGGTTGGCGTTAGAAGGGCATCCAGCTGTAGAAACTCTGCCAAATCAGTCTGGAGCCTGGTGTTGCCATCCGGTTTCACCAGTCCTCAGTCAAATCGTCCAACCCATGCTAGCATGGAAAGCGGACGTTAAACGATGATGATGATGATGATGATATATATATTTATATTATATATATATATATATAAATATATTTATATTATATATATATATGTATATATATATTTATATTATATATATATATATATAAATATATTTATATTATATATATATATATATTTTATTATATATATATATATATATATTTATATTATATATATATATATATGTATATATATATATATATATATTTATATTATATATATATATATATATATATATATATTTATA